>NC_053025.1:112594057-112780729 GCF_003073215.2 Triticum urartu
CTATTATAGTTGGATCTTATGATGTTTCTCCCCCTCTACTCTCTTGTGATGGATTGAGTTTTCCCTTTGAAGTTATCTTATCGGATTGAGTCTTTAAGGATTTGAGAACACTTGATGTATGTCTTGCACATGCTTATCTGTGGTGAAAATGGGATATCATGTGATCCATGTGATGTATGTTTGATCAACTTGCGAGTTCCATGACCTCGTGAACTTATGCATAGGGGTTGGCACACGTTTTCGTCTTGACTCTCTAGTAGAAACTTTGGGGCACTCTTTGAAGTTCTTTGTGTTGATTGAATAGATGAATCTGAGATTGTGTGATGCATATCATATAATCATACCCACGGATAGTTGAGGTGACATTGGAGTATCTAGGTGACATTAGGATTTTGGTTGATTTGTGTCTTAAGGTGTTATTCTAGTACGAACTCTATGATAGATTGAACGGAAAGAATAGCTTCATGTTATTTTACTGCGGACTCTTGAATAGATCGATCAGAAAGGATAACTTTGAGGTGGTTTTGTACCCTGCCATAATCTCTTTGTTTGTTCTCCGCTATTAGTGACTTTGGAGTGACTCTTTGTTGCATGTTGAGGGATAGTTATATGATCCAATTATGTTATTATTGTTGAGAGAACTTGCACTAGTGAAAGTATTAAACCCTAGGCCTCATTTCAACGCATTGCAATACCGTTTGTGCTCACTTTTACCATTAGTTACCTTGCTGTTTTTATATTTTTAGATTACAAAAACCTATACCTAGCATCCATATTGCACTTGTATCACCATCTCTTCGCCGAACTACTGCACCTATACAATTTACCATTGTATTGGGTGTGTTGGGGACACAAGAGACTCTTTGTTATTTGGCTGCAGGGTTGTTTGAGAGAGACCATCATCCTATGCCTCCCACGGATTGATAAACCTTAGGTCATCCACTTGAGGGAAATTTGCTACTGCCCTACAAACCTCTGCACTTGGAGGCCCAACAACGTCTACAAGAAGAAGGTTGTGTAGTAGACATCAATGTACAAATCACATGACTGGTGACAAGAATCTATTGATGGATGCTCCTTTATCTCCATCGCATCTGAAGCATATCATCTATGCTGACAAAGGAAAAAGCAAGGTATTGGGTCTAGGTAAGGTTGCAATCTCAAAGGATTGACACATGGACAAAGTCATGCTTGTTGAGTCCTTAGGGTTCAACCTCATATCTGTCTCAATGCTTTGTGATCTTGATATGGTTGTTGTATTTGGCAAGTATCGTTGTGTTGTGATCATGGAAGATGACAATTCCAAAGTCCTCGAAGGATTTAGGAGAGGTGATTTGTATATTGTTGATTTCTTTACAGGACCACAACCTGCTACATGTCTATTTGCAAAAGCTTCAGAAGGCTGGCTATGGCATCGACGATTTGGCCATGTTGGGATGAGGAACTTGCACACGCTCGTGAAGAAAAAACATGTCATTGGCATCGAGGGTGTCAAATTCCTCAAGGACCATTTGTGTGGAGCTTGTGAAGCTGGAAAGATGACCAAGGCCAAGCATCCCTTAAAGACCATCATGACTACCACTCGCCCATTTGAATTGCTTCACATGGATCTCTTTGGCCCTACTCACTATGCCACATTTACTAATGCTGCATCCTTATATGGCTTTGTCATCGTTGATGATTATTCTCGTTATACATGGGTGCATATTATCTGCTCCCTATACTCCTCAGCAGAATGGCGTCGTGGAGCGCAAGAACAGGACTCTTGTTGAGATGGCCCGCACTATGCTTGATGATTACAAGATGCCTCCTCGCTTCTGGCCCGAGGCAATTGATACTGCGTGCCACATCATCAATAGGGTATATCTTCACAAATTCTTCAAGAAGACTGCATATGAACTCCTCACTGCCAAGAAACCCAATGTGATTTATTTCAAAGTCTTCGATGCTAAATGCTAGATTAGAGATCCTCATCACAGTTCTAAATTTGCACCGAAAGCACATGAAGGTTTATGCTTGGTTATGGTAAGGACTCGCACACCTACAGAGTCTTCAACACCTATCACCCCAAGGTTGTTGAAACTGTAGATGTGTGGTTCGATGAGACTAATGGCTCGCAAAGAGAGCACCTACCTCCTGTGATAGATCAAATACCTCCTAAGGAATCTATTAAGTTCAAGGCTAGTAAGGATGTCATTCCTACTGAAGAATCTGCTAAAGAAGTCATTCCAGAACATGAAGAACATCATGTTAGTGCACCTGAAGAAAATGTCTCTGAAGAAAATGTTGAGCAAATTCCTCATCATCAACCAGCCCATCCTCGTGTCGCTAATGAAGTACAGATTGAGAAAATCATCAGCGCATCAACGCGCCAGGTCCTCTCACACGCTCAAAAGCTTCACATTTATCTAACTTTTGTGGGCACTTTGCTTTTGTCTCTATCACAGAGCCCACTAAGGTAGATGAAGCATTTATGGAGCCCGAGTGGATTCAAGCTATGCAAGAGGAATTACATTAGTTTGAGCTTAACAACGTCTAGGAACTTGTCAAGCGACCAGACCCTTGCAAGCACAATATCATCGGCACAAAATGGATCTACCGCAACAAAGCAAGATGAAAATGGCCTAGTGATGAGGAATAAGGCACGACTTGTAGCTCAAGGCTACACACAGGTTAAAGGAATTGATTTCGATGAAACTTTTGCACCTGTTACTAGACTTGAGGCTATTCACATATTACTTGCTTATGCTAACCATCATAATATCATCTTATATCAAATGGATGTGAAAAGTGCATTCCTCAATGGTAAGCTTGAGGAAGAAGTATATGTTGCTCAACCCCAGGTTTTGAAGATCCAAAGCATCCTGACAAAGTCTTCAGACTCAATAAGGCCCTCTATGGCCTCAAGCAGGCCCCTCGGGCGTGTGATGACCTACATGATGAGTGAAGAATATCAACTGTCTATGATGGGAGAATTGAAATTCTTCTTAGGTCTTCAGATTCGTCAATAGCGCAATGTAATATTCATATCTCAAGAGAAATACCTCAAGGATGTATTGAGGAAATTCGGCATGCAAGATTGCAAAGGCGTCAAAATCCCTATGCTCACAAATGGCCATCTATGCACTAATGAAAATGGTATTGACTTCAATCAAAAGGTATACCGCTCCATGATTGGTTCTTTATTGTATTTATGTGCATCTAGGCCAGATATTATGCTTAATGTTTGCATGTGTGCCTGTTTTCAAGCTACACCGAAGGAATCACACCATAAGGCTGTGAAGCATATTCTTCGATATCTAGCTCACACTCCAACACTTGGATTATGGTATCCCAAGGGCTCGGCTTTTGATCTCATTGGATATTCAGACTCTGACTATGCTGGTGATCGTGTGGACCGCAAGTCAACATCAAGAGCATGCCATTTCCTCGGACGATCCTTGGTCTACTGGTCTTTGAAGAAACAGAACTGCATATCACTCTCTACTGCTAAAGCTAAGTACATTGCTGCTGGATTGTGTTGTGCTCAATTGCTATGGATGAAGCAAACTCTCAAGGACTACAGCATCAACGCGAAGAATGTGCCACTCTATTGTGACAATGAGAGTGACATAAAGATTTCTCATAACACAGTTCAGCAATCAAAGACAAAGCACATTCAGATCCGTCATCATTTTCTTCGTGATCATGTGTTGAAGGGAGACATCTCCATCGAGCATGTGAAGACTGACGAACAACTAGCCGATATCTTCACAAAGCCCTTGGATGAGAAGAGATTTAGCAAGTTGCGGTGTGAGCTAAATATCTTAGAATCTTCGAATGTCCTTTGAAAAGGACACACATCCTAACACTTATGCAAAATTGATGACATAGATGTGCAACACACGAAGTAACGTTTTTCTTCAATCAATGAAGACTAACCCTCTAAGTGTGAAGAAATTAACAAAGAATTTGATTCTCAGAGCCCTACGATAATTGTACGCGGTGTATGAAATCACCGTTCTTATACGGTGGGTCACGCCACCAACAAAAGTTGAAAATCTTCAATTTGAGTTTTTTCTTTATTGTTGAAATTCCTCTGTTGTTCAAATTCTTCATCTTTGCAATGTCTTCATTGTTTCTGTCGTTTTTCTTCATTGGCTAACAATGGTTATTTCATACAACATTCACTTATTGTTATTTCTTCAAGCTGTTTTTTCTGCTAAGTGAATGTGATCGGACCCTTCCCCCTCTATGCTAAACTCAAACCAGTCTATTCACATATTCTTCATGTGCGTTCTAATTGAAACCCATTCAAAATCTTCACTGTGTCCTTGTCAGCTGAAGAATTTGCGAGCGAAACATTAAAAGTTTCATATCTGAATTTTCGGCTTTTGCCGCTCAAACTGTTACACATTCCATGATAATACGTATCTATTCACCCATGATCTCACACGATCTCCACCTCATAGTGCGTGGGTGACACATGTCGCGCAGATGAGAAAGGTCAGGGGCACGTTCATCCATTTTCCTTGGACGAGCAGTTTTCACCATGGCTATAAATACCCCTTCCCTTCCTCAGTCTGTTTTTACTCCGCTCGACCTCACTCCCTCGCTCAAGCTCTCAAAACCTAGCGCCGCCGCTACTTCATCGTCGCCGGTGAGGAAGAGCTTCGCTGCATCGACCTTGTCGCCGCCGTATTCGTGCCAGCCGAAGAATTCTTCACTCCGCCACCGCCGTAGCTGTCTTCCTCTGCCGAGTTAGGGCGTGGAATATCTGCACTGACGAACTTCCAATCTACTTTCCCAGTTTGTCGTGCTCTTCATCAAGGGTAATTAAAAGTTAATTTTACTGCCCTTATTGATTCCAGTGATTTTGTCAAAATCTTCAAAAGGTGTTTATTCTTCAATCTTCACACTCTAAACACCTCACACAAACATTTGTTCTTGATCTGTTTCCTAAGAAATGTTTTTCTTCAAGATTCCTCAATTGTGTGGATTTTCAATCTACACAACTCTAGAACCTAAGTCAAAGAACGCTTAGTGAAATTCCTCAAGACACATCTGGTCAAATTCCTCAAACTTGTTCTTTTTGCAAAAACTTCTGAGAACGCATATGACTTCTCCAAATTCTTCCCACCTATACTCTGTTCACAGGTACACATGTCTGCTGCTGAATCACTAGGTTCTCATCAACTTAACTCATTTGCAGCGTTCCTCGAAGAAAAAATGCATACCTCTTCAGAGAATTCAACTGTTCAAAATCCTCAGCTAAAGAAAATGGCTGATGGAAAGAAACCTTAGAAGGGAGGAAAGAAGTTGGAAGTCAACACTACTTTTGAAATCCCTGAAGACATCTATGCAGGGTATTGCACTCCAGATGAGGCAATTCATGGAAAAGAGACGAAGAATGAGCGCAAAGTGCGCATTCAAAAAATAGAGAGAAGATGGGCCAGAGAATGGAGGGAGTATTGATATGTGACTCCCAAGTACATGAAGAAATTCGCTGTACACCCTCCATGCCCAAGACCTCCCTTGGCACCAGGCCAAGTTGTTGATCCCTCAAGCATCAGACGAGGTGAGGAATTTCCTGCTGAATGGGCCAAACGTCAAGCTAAGCTGGCCAAAGTAGGAAAAGAGGCAGTGAAGAAATTCAATGAAGACTCTGGTGCTGCTGCCACTGCTGAGGCCTATGCTAGCAAGCCCAGGAAGGCTATGCCCAAGAAGCCCACACATAAGCCAGTCACTTCTTGTTCAATGCCTTCATGGCCAAGCTCTTCTGCTAAGCCCTCATGGCCAATTCCTCAAGATGCCCTAGTTCCTCAAGTTCCAAAACCTTCAGCTCCTCCAGCAAAGTCCTGAGCACCTGTGCATCTCGCCTCATGCCAAAGGACCACAGGAAAATCTATTGCCTTAGGAGCCTCTACAAATTCTTCAGCACCTTTGAATTCCTCAACAGGCCTCACACTGCTGAAGACCAAGGCCACTTCTAGACGAGGCACAAGACCAAGTCTTCAAAAGAAGTAGTTCGCCTTTCAAGTACCGTCCTCTGAAGACGAAGTTGATGATGAGGAACTTGCCAAAATCATCAAAGAGAGGCAAGAAAGGGCCGCTAGAGCCAAAGGCACAAACGTGCCTCTACTGTTGGATCCGAAGTTGATCCTCAATTTCATTGACCTCTGGCACAAGGACCCCAACACTCCTATGCCAGACTTCAAGCTGACACCTAGCCAAAGTCACATGCTAACCGCCTTCATAGGTGAAGAAAAATGAAAGTTTGAAAAGGCCAGGCAGCTGAAGAAAGCGCAGTACAAGAAAGAGCACTATCTGAAGAAGAACGTTGTCAAGATGACAACTGATGAACTTGTGGTTGTTCAAGCTGAGATCAAAAACCTCAGTGATGAATTTGATGCCTACCATGCTGACTGGAAGGGTGCCAAAGTCAGATTTGTGAAATTGGCAAAGACATTCACCCCCAATGTTGCTACTCAAACGCACATTGAAATTACTCAGGCTGAAGCATCTGCTCAGCCGACTAAAGAACATGCCAGCACTGCTGATGAAAATCAGGCTTCTAAAGAAAATAAGAGTACCAGGGCTGATGACTGCATTTCAGCCACTGATGACATTGCCAGGGCAACCACTAGTGTTGCGCCTGAAGAACAAGCAAGGCCAGCTGAGGCATCAACCACTGAGCCTGAGGAATCTGAACCAACCAGGGCAACTACATCAGTTGTGCCTGAAGAAACTGAACCTATTTCCTCTGCTCCTCCTGCACCAACAAGAAGCTCAGTTCTTCCTTCTGCATCAGAAGTGAAGAAAACCAAAGCTGCGGAGCGAGCAGCAGTGAAGAAAAGGAAAGCATCTACTTCATCTCCGTCTTCAGCACCGAAGAAGATGAAGAAATTGACTAGCTCCTTTGAGAATCTGATTGATGCTATTCCAGTTTCAAGCATGTCGTCAAAGGAACTCATTCCTTTTGGTGAAGATTATGAGATCCCAAGCGGATCGGATGAAGACGTTCCTTCTGCTGCTTCTATAGAGCAGATGGACGAAGAAATTGAAGCGGGTGATATCCCTTCGACTCCAATCATCTCATCGCCTATGCCTCGGTTCACAGCTGAAGAGGCAGGCGTTGAAGAACTGAATACTGGGTGCTCCACTCCAGTGCTAAATGATGACTATTGGGATAGTCAGCACCCCAACTCTCCGCTCTTCACCCCTCTACAACAAATCCCTCAGTCCCCTGTACACATTGAAGTTCTATGGGCTCTGAAGAACCTCGTATTCCTGAAGCAATTCCAGCCACTAGCGCTGATGAAAATGTTGTTGAAGCAATTCCAGCCACTAGCGCTGATGAAAATGCTTCTGAATAAATTCCAGCCACTAGTGTTGATGAAAAAGCTGCTGAAGAAAAGAAGAACTAGGCTGCAACTGAAACTGAAACTGAAATTCATCAGCCTGTGGTTCCTGAGGATGTGATTCCTAAGGCTGTGATGACTTTGACTGGCACTCCTCAACTCAAGTCGAAGAATGCCTTCTCCAAGAAGCAAAAATTCAAGGCTACTGGCTTCTTCCATGAGCACGTATTCCTCACAGATTACAACCCGTATGACTCTGCTTGTCTTAGAAGGAAGCGTTTCTGGACTGCCAGCCAAGACAACTTCTATTCTTCACTGCTTTTTGATAAGGACAAAGTTTTTGACCATGCAAATATTCCTCATGTGGACATAGAATCACTACCTTGCTTCGTGCCAGTCCTCAGTGTTCTTCACGATGATGGACTTCTCAACTTCTGCACTGGTATATGTGATTGGAATGAAGAATTAATTCTTCAGTTCTATGCAACGCTGCACATCACAGGAAATGTTGAAGATGTGAACTCTTGGGTATTAGACTGGATGACAGAGAATACTCACTTCAAAGCACCGGCCTCTGAATTGCTTCATGCCCTGCCTGTCAGTCCTCCCCTTGAAGGTGCACGTTGTATATATCATGAACCTGAACTTACTGACCATTATATGCAAGTGTTGATGAAGCCGCTGAAGCCCGGTCAAGCCTCAAGGACCAAATTCCTCGTGAAGGAATTGTTGTATGTACCACGGACTGTATATCGCATCTTGTCCAAGACTCTAAGTCCTATCAAGGGCCACGACTCTAATGAAGAAGAGGTCGTTGGTATCATGAAGAATCTGCTACTCAACATCATTCATGGCATTCCTGTCAACTACCATGATTTCTTCATGAGGACTCTGGCCAACGTTGCATTGTCTCCCTTTGAATTGAAACCTTACGCTCCCTAGATTATAGATTCCTCAGATCAAGGTCTTCAATCAACTACAAGGCTAATTTGCAGAATCACGTTAGTTACTTGCCCCCAAGAGAAGTCCTCAAGCGGACATTTTCCTCAGCTAATGAAAAGGGCAAGGCTACTGCTATTATTGATGAAGGCATTCGTCCATTGGATGGTTAGTTCCGCAAAGCTACATCATATTCCACCAATGATGACTCTGCTACTCATGACTCTGCCGCCAATGCCTCAAAGCAAAATCCTTAAAGCACAGCTCCAAGGGTGATGACTGATCGTGAGCTTCTCCTCATTCTTCACCAGAAGGTCGATCGCAACCACAAATGGGTTAAGCGTCAGTTTGGTTCTATTCTTCACAACATGACTACTACACACAATGCAGTGAAGAAAAACCACTTCTACCTCCACGAAGTATTCAATCGTACCTGGGATGTTCTGTCTCATCTCTATGGTGAAGAAGATCTGAAGCAAATGGGTTTCAAGCAGGACTTTGAATGGTCTCAACCACTAGTGTAGAAATTCAAGAAGACCAAATTTCCTTCCTTGGTAGCCAGCTCATATTCTGCATCGCGCGCGACTGATGAGCATGAAGATTTGGATGACACTGCGGCGGGCCCTACCTCAACAAATGACCCCAACAATGCTGACGCTCCTTCATCGACTTAGTGATGATATTCTTCAGGGGCGTTAGTCCTCACTTTTCGTCCCTTTTGGTCATTCGATGACAAAGGGGGAGAAATTTGAGTTAGTCTTCAAGCGGGTGTATTTATATGGGCGTTTTTTTCTAAGTTACAACTCTTGTTCTTCTGAAGTTTTATTGGATCTAGTTGTAAACTTAAACCCGATGGTGGTCTGATACTTTTGCTATGTTCTTATGCATGCTATTTCCTCATATATGCTAATGCACGCATGCTGAATCACATCAGTCATGATATTTCATCATGCATTTCAAATTCTTCATATCATATGTTAAATGCGTGTATGAATTACAAGATATAGGGGGAGATCTCCATGATTCTACTCTTCAAATGTGCATTGCTTCAAAATAAAATTCCTCACTATGCACATCTTCAGGGGGAGTTCTTCTATATCTTGCAATCAAATTGCTCAATATCAGTATTTACACTTCATATGTTTATCCCCGTTGAAAACTTAACCTATATTGTCATCAATCACCAAAAGGGGGAGATTGTAAGTGCATCTAGTGCCCCTTAGTGATTTTGGTGTATTGAAGACCTATAGGTTAAGGGACTAATGCGTTTGTGAGTGTACACAGGTTTATAAGTCTATGAGGAGTTTGATATTTACAGAGAAAGTCGACCCCTAAAATGAATGTCTTCGACTGAAGACTTTGGATTTCTGAAGACTTTCTGAAGACTTTGAAAGTGAAGAAATTGGTGTGACCATGAAGACTTGATATTCAGGCGAGGAACATGAAGCGTGAAGAAGTTTGTTTTCGTAGTTTCAGTTTCTCTTTCTTGAGTCATAGGAAACACCGTACTGTTAAAGGGGGTCAAGGTAAAACTAAGGAAAAGTTTCCAAGTGATGCTCAACTCAAAATCCTACACCTACCAATCCCTTTGAGTGAAGCCATTGGAAATCTCATACATTTCAGTCAATTTCTTCAGTGACAGAGATGAAACTCTTCTGGTCTCTGAGGAATTTGTTCTGACTGAGGAGTTAGGAATTCGCCAGTGCGGATTACCTACAAGTGAGGAACATGATAGCCCTGAGGAATTTGATAGTCAAATTTCCGACCGTTGTTGTACTATGCGCCAGCTGTCCCAAAATATCTACCCACCTAACGGTCATATCATTGAAGGGCATTTATGTCTTATCATGTCGGGCTGCTCCCTAGGCTATAAATAGCCGCCCCCTACAACCACTAGCTGGTTGGCTGCTCCGCGAGAAACTGACACTTGTCATTGAGAGCATCTCATCCTCTAAGGACTTTGAGCGAAAATCATCAAGTGGGGAAAAACCCAAAACCCCAAACCAAACACCTACAAACCAAAGTGATTGAGCATCACTGAAGAGATTGTTCCTGTGTGGAACCGACGCTTGTTACCTTTGAGGACTGTGCATCCTCCAGACGGTTAGGCGTCATGGTCTAGAGCATCCGAGAAGAAATTGTGGATCGCCGGGTAACCAAGTTTGTGAAGGTTTGGAAGTCACTTGAAGACTTACCACGAGTGATTGGATGAGGTCTGTGTGACCTTAGTTCAAGGAGAATACGGTGAGTACTGTGTGTCCTCAGGTTGAAATACCTAGCCGCTCCAACCAGATGTACAACTGTCACATCAGTTGGAACTAGTCTACCAAATCATTGTCTTCACCGAGCTAACTGGTTCTATTTCCTCAACCCTTCCATTTCTTCATTACTGTGTTGTGTGCTTGTTCATATCTATTTGAAGACTTTGACAGAAGACTTTCTCAATTTCCTCAGTTCAATTTCTTCAGTCTGTTTGTCTTCATCCTGTTTTATCCTATGCTTACGCTTTCTGTACTGTGTGTCTGTTTTCATTTCATCATGATATCCATATGTATGTTATGTCATGTATGCATCTGAGTACTTATTCTCCTGCAAGTAGTTCTTCGATCAGGAATTTCCTCACCCTAAATTTCCTCAGTGAGGAATTCATAAAATCGCCTATTCACCCCCCTAGTCGACTTAACGCACTTTCAAACCCTGAACTCGTCAAAGTTAAAATGGCGGATGGTCATGTGAGGCCCGGCTTACAAGTTTGAATAAAGGATTAATTCAGTGGCTGTGTGGCCCTTTGAACAACACTTGATATTGAGGTTTGGCAGCCTATGAAAGCCTTGTTTTTTCTGGTTTGTTGTTTTATTTGTACATTATTTGGGTTCATATTTTTGTACCATATTGACATATGGTTTAAAATGATTTAAGCCATGTAGCCTTCATCTTTATGGCTCATATTTGAGCATATCCAGAGTTTTGATAACCCGGTCTGGCTCTGGACGATAAGTCGCCAGTATGATGTGGTTGTGCACTTGGAGTTCTGCGCTCTAAGGTTTTTGGGATGTTACCCTTGCTGCATCTGGTGTTGTAAGCCAACAGTATGAACAAATCTCACACGTATGTTATTTTCTTGTTATGAGTATGCAAGGTTTGATAAACCTGCCCTGGTTATGGACTATTTAGTCACTAGTAAAATTTTGTATGGGCATCATGACACGCCCTGGTGTGAACCGCCAGGGCACATGCTACTTACTTGGGTGCAGGGGTTATGATAACATGATCAACATGGTTGATAAAATTATTAGCATAAGCAGCAGATCTTCAGCATCAGATCGGCGACTCAAAATGTTATGCACATAAACATGCACGATGGCATGGCAGATCATTGTTTTCAACTAGCCTATTACAAGGCGTCATATGGCCCAAAAGAATAAGTGTTTTTGCTGCGCACAACTTCTATGTGGCAGGCTAAGAGCCGCCTTATGATTCAGTGGCCCTGGTCTTGGCGTGTTGAAGCTTCCGGGTCATCCTGCGCCGGTTCTTCTTCTTCTTCACCCATTGGCTAGAAGTCAGATGTGGCCTAGTTGATTCCAGTCAAAGCTCTAAATACAACTTCATCATCTATAAGGCTTGACGGATCAATATTAGGAGCAAAAGTATGCTTACGTGTTGGCGGGGTAAGGTCCGTGGCCTTTACTTTTGCATTTTCAACATCATAAACTGGATGATACTTGGAGAGATCAGTTTCCTCAGCCAGTTTGCTTGCCATAGGATGCATCTCCCTTAAGATTTTGGTGAAGTAGTTGGTGCTAAAGGGAGACCCATCTTCTTTTAAGCTAGGACAACCGGTGGCTAGCTCTTCCGGGTCAAGTTTTGCTTGCCATGCTTTTTCCCGGTGTCGGTGTCAAAACCGGTGGATCTCGGGTAGGGGGTCCCGAACTGTGCGTCTAAGGCGGATGGTAATAGGAGGCAGGGGACATGATGTTTTACCCAGGTTCGGGCCCTCTTGATGGAGGTAAAACCCAACGTCCTGCTTGATTATTCTTGATAATATGAGTAGTACAAGAGTTGATCTACCACGAGATCAGAGAGGCTAAACCCTAAAATCTAGCCTATGGTATGATTGTATGTTGTCCTATGGACTAAAACCCTCCGGTTTATATAGACACCAGAGGGGTCTAGGGTTACACAGAGTCGGTTACAAGGAAGGCGATCTACATATCCATATTGCGAAGCTTGCCTTCCACGCCAAGGAGAGTCCCATCCGGACACTGGATGAAGTCTTCAATCTTGTATCTTCATAGTCCAACAGTCCGGCCTAAGGATATAATCCGGTTGTCCGGATACCCCCTAATCCAGGACTCCCTCAGTAGCCCCTGAACCACACTTCAATGACGATAAGTCCGGCGCGCAGATTGTCTTTGGCATTGCAAGGCGGGCTCCTCCTCCGAATACTTCATAGAAGATCTTGAACACGAGGATCGTGTACGGCTCTGCAAAATAAGTTCCACATACCACCGTAGAGGGAATAATATTTACACAAATCTAATCTGCTGACGTACCCCGTAGTGTGACATCACACCACAGCCAGGTCTTTATTCGAATCGTTTTTCATAACCTATCTCAGCGTGTTTCGCGAGGCGGTTTCCTTGGCACGTCTTGTCGAAGCAGAGATCGTGTCCCCTTATTACGGGATTCCGATTAATACGGACGTGGGTAACCCAACCGCGCCTATTAGTAGGACTCCTAAATCTTAGACAAGTCCCAAACGGCCACGAGGAGGACGCTTGATATTCACCCTCTTTATAAAGGGGACAAGGCCTTTTCCTCTTGATCTTAATCGAATCCGCCTCTTGCATCGAGTTCCAACACCCAAAGCTTAGGTTTAGGCGCTTCGGACCTTCAACTATGTCCGGATCCAACCTTCAAGGTCGGTGTATGCCTTCCTCCGTCACAAAGGAGGACATCAAGAAGTTGAGAGAGGCCAGATATCTGACCACTGAAATTTCGCATCGGCTGCCTGCCTGAGGGCAGGTCGTCCCTACTCCTGAACCCAACGAGAGCGTCGTGTTCATCTCCCACTTCCTCCGAGGACTAGGCCTCGCTCTGGATCCCTTTGTTAGGGGTCTTATGTTCTATTACGGGCTAGATTTTCACGATTTGGCCCCGGATTCCCTTCTTCACATCTCGACATTTATTGTTGTGTGCGAGGCCTTCCTCCGCATTACCCCTCAATTCAGCTTGTGGCTCAAGACCTTTGATGTGAAGCCGAAGATGATCGAGGGGCAGCACGCAGCGTGCGGAGGCGCTTCAATAAGCAAGATTGCTGACGCTCCCTGGCCCGAGGGTTACTTCCCAGAGGTGTCCGGATTGTGACAGCGGGAGTGGTTCTACATCACAACTCCCCGAAGTGCCAAGTGGGTAGCTGCCCCCGCCTTCTGCTCAGCCCCCCCACCACAACTGATGTCATGGATCAGCAGGGGGCTGAGCTGGGGTCCAGCCAAGGACGTGCCAATACTGCAAAGCCGTATCCGAGATCTCTTCGAGAGAGATATCAGTCTGGTTATGGTAGTGCAAGTTATGTTAGTCCGTCAAGTCCAGCCTTGCAAACGCCAGCCCCTTCGCATGTGGGAATTCAACCCGAAAGGACCGCGAGCTATCCAACATTTCCTCGGCATGACGCATGAAGAGATGTACAAATTGTTCTTCGGACCACAAATAATGTGTCCAGACATCACTGAGGATGCAGGTCTGAGCTGCAATCGCCCGGATACCCAAGTAAGTAGCCCCGCATTCAAACACACTGTCCATTTTATTCATAGCAACATTGCCCTAAAAAAGAAAAACCGCTCTTGGTCCAGGATTGGATAGCAAAGGCAAAGTTAATCAGGTGTCCGGCCCCCCTCCCTAAGACCTCACCAAATCCCGTGCTAACCAGGATGCTGGAGATCGCGCCTTATCAAGCGCCCTTGGCAGAAGATAAAGGGGGGAACAAGGAGGTTAGCACCTCCGTGAAGGAGGTAAGCCGGGGAGGAGGGACTGAAACTTCCTCTCCCCAGGGAAGGAAGAGGACCGCCTCCGAGGACCCGGAGACAATGGTCTCCAAATGGGGGAAGAAATCTTCGCCGGAGGGTCCTGCCTCGGGGGCTACCCTGGCCGCACTATGCCCTCAAGGGGATCAGCCATCCACCAAGCTGTAAGTAAAAGGGTACTTAATAATGAAAATATCTCGCTTTACTTCTGAGGAAAACAACCGAAGCGTTTATCTTGTAGTTCGGATCTTAGCCCTTCTCAGCACAGCTCGTCTTCAGGGGATCTTCTTCCAGAGATGATGGAGAGCGAATCGCCTCCCCATGCCACACCGCCTCACGAGGCGGGCGACCCCGAGGTGTCGTCGTGGAGGGTTTCTCCTGATCCGGCAAGGCCAGAAGGTAATCCTATGGCCACCCAAAGTCCTCAGTATCCGGCTCTTAAAGAGAGCAACCAAAAGAGTCCGGCACCATCTGGTGTGCAGTCGGACGTACTGATGGATCTGCTAGAGCAAGCAGCTATCTCAAAAGAGCACTGCACGTTGATGGGTACGGTGATTGAAAGGATTTTGTCCGCCGAAAGTGGGTTGCATGAAGCCTTTGTGAGTCTAATGACGGGTTTTGAGGTACGTGAATTGATGTACATTTTTTACAGTACCGCACATATTTAGATGTGCCCTGTGTAGATAGTAGCCCCTGAGACTGGTTGTCGTCAAAAACGGCGGCAAACAGAGGATCATAGTCCCAGGTAATAACCAGGCCGCCTTTATGTGCAGGTGGTTGAAGCTCCGGTGGCTAGCCGGACTTATGGGTTTGCCGAACTAAGGCGACAGCTGGATGCGGCAGATGCCAACATCGTGCTTGTCAACAAGCGGCTTGAAGAGGCATAGGGTCAGTGATTTTTTTGGTGATCGTCACATATTGAGAGCAGCATGATGCCAGTATCTTTAATATGTTGTGACTGCAGATGGAGCTGCCGCTGTGGAGACCCTTCGGGCGGAACTTTCCCAAGCCAAGGAGCACGCAAGGAGCAGCAATGTTGCCGCTTTAAAGGCGGTCGAGGGTTTAAGGGCCGAACAGGCCGCACATTGCGAGAGCAAAGAAAAAATTGCCAAGATGGTCGTGGAGTTAAAAGATGCTGCTGACCGTTACCGGCTTCTTGAAGAGGAAACCCGGGTGAAGGCGATGGACCTGGAGAAGGTCCGGGCGGCTGCCAAGGAAGCCCGCTCCAAAATTAGAGCGACGAAGGAGGAGCTGAATCAAGCTGCGAATATCGTTTCTGGGAAGCCCTTCTTGTTACGGACTAAGTTCGAAGATCCAAAATATGCTCCTCTAGACTGGCTATGGAGTTCTGCGGACGAGTACATGGATTTGGCTGCAAGTGCTGCTGATGTGGCTGAGTACTTCAAGGATCAGAAGAGTCCAGAAGTGGAGAAGCTGTTATGGTCACAGTTTCATGCTCCAGTCCGTCCGTTGTTGCCGAATGAGCGATTGACCGGTTGGGACGAGCTCCATAGATTATCCGGACTTGCCATGTGGTCTGTAGTGGATCATCTGTGGCCAGGAGGGCCAAGGCCGAATAGCTACTTTAGCTTGGTGCAACAATTCCTTGGTGTTGTGCCACGCATCGATGCTGTAAAGAGGTTGGCGTGCATAGAGGGCTCATGGATGGCCCTTGCCCGTGTCAAAACATACTGGGCGGAGATGGATGTCAGCATTGTTGCGGCACAGGGTTCGGCCATAGGCCGAGTGGCTGCCGAGCACTACTTTGAAGAAGTTCTTGAAGGCGCTCGTTTGATAGAGGTGCAGTGCTCGAAGAATATTATGTTTAAGTGACATGTATTCCCATTGTAAGAACAATGTTTTATTGAATTTATCAAGGCTATATTTATACTTTTGCCCGAAAGTGCTATGATGCCTCCTGTGCGGCCGTTTATGTATATATGTATATAACCTGAAAGATGGCAGTCGTCGGCTTCAGCCCCCACGCATATAATGCGGGGGTGTTCACAGAAGACGCATGTTCACACTTGATCCAACGTCCTGGTCCATTAAGGAGGTGATAGCGCAGCGAACTAGGCAATCGGACTATAATGCTTTAACACTTTCACTTAGCCAGAGGAGTTTGACAGTGGGGCTACTATATAGCCCCTGGTGGCTCCGCGCTCATCCAGATTCGGGGCGCGTACATGCCTGGCCGAGAAATGGCCCTTCGTTAAGGCGGAGGAATACCGAAGATTCTGCTAGGTCATCGAGTGGTTGACCAGTCTCACGCTATATCATGACAGTCAGTTTTCGGCTTTCTCTACTGAGGTGCTCGTCCGGATGAACCAGGGCACAATCGCAGTAGTTCTCCTGGTGCCGCCTTAGCCGATAGAGCGGAACGTAAGGCAGCAAAACACAAGAGCCGGGAAAACCCAACATTTGACCAAAGACATGATTCAGAGCTGATGCATATAAGGCCAAACTCGCGATGCCGAAAACTCCCTAGGGTATTCGGTCTTTATGTTGTAAACTGGGTCGAAATAATGCCCTTTGTAATAAGCCCCTAGTGTCTAGGTACGTGCAGTATTCTGATGTGGCCACATGCCAATACGTCAGCATCCTTCTCAATTGTACTGAGAATCTGAGGGATGTGTATCAACAAGAGACAGTAAAAAAGGTTTACGCCTGGTCTTAATCTAAAAAGAATCCTTGGAACGGGTCCATATTGCACGTCTGCGTCTGTGTCTCCGTTGTGCCATATTCTGGACGGGTGTAGCACGATGGTCATCTGAATAAGAAAGGAACTTAATTGAAAAGTTGTCGTGCAAAAGGTAGGTTATACTAAATAAACCATTACAGTTCAAAATGAGTAAAGTTGAGCCTAATTGTCACTTGTTTGCGCGCCTTGAGCCCCTTGTAGTAATAGGGGTATAGCCATCAAACCTGTATCAATTACATATAGCTGCGCCGGACTCGTCCAACCACGTCCGTGGTCTTAACGACCTGTCAGATGCTTTAGTTGGTGAGGCCGTTTAGTGTGTGGCTGCCAAGGCAGCCGCACGGTCTTCCGCGCGCAAGGAGCGCCCAATATTTCCATTTACTGTAATGATGCCACGTGGACTGGGCATCTTAAGTATAAGAGAAGCGTAATGCGGTATTGCGTTAAAGCGAGCGAAAGCTTCGCGTCCGAGTAGTGCTTGATAACCACTTTGGAACGGAGCGATGTGGAACGTTAAATTTTCGCTACGGAAGTTATCAGGAAAGCCGAATATAACCTCTAGTAGCAGGGATCCCGTGCAATGGGCCTCTGGGCCTGGCGTTACTCCTTTAAAGGTAGTATTGCTGCGGCTAATTTTTTTTGGTCTATCCCCATTTTGCGGACTGTGTCCTGATATATCAGCTTTAAACTGCTATCGTCGTCCATCAGGACTCGTGTGAAGTGGTATCCGTCAATTATTGGGTCTAATACCAAGGCAGCCCATCCTGCATGCCAGATACTTGCCAAGTAATCCCGATGGTCAAAGGTGATCGGTTGGGACGACCAGTGGCAGAACTCCTCCGTGATAGGCCCTGGGGCATGTGTCTCTAGGAGTGCCGCTTTGTTTCTCACCTTTGTCACGTGTAACACGTTTACTGTTTTGACTTCTGGTGGGAATTTCTTCTGTTCCCCAGTGCTTTGCTTGCGAGGCTCGTCCTTGTCTTCGCTTGGTGTATCCTGCCCCTTATGTTCGGCGTTGATCTTGCCGGACTGCTTGAAGACCTATCATTCTCTATGGGTATGATTTGCAGGTTTATCGGGGGTGATGTGGATCTGACATATTTTATCCAGAATCTTGTTTAGGCTGGACAATTCGTCTCTGTTGCCTTTGGAGGGCAGCTTCTGTTGACCTGGCCGAGAGCTTCTAAATCCGGCGTTTACCGCCATGCTCTCCGGGCTGTCTTCTTTATTACGGCGCTTGTTTTTGCTACGTCGTGGTTTCCCGTTTCTGTCCCTGACTTCGGATGTACTTGGGTCGCTGGTGCTGCATCGGGCTAACCAGCTGTCCTCGCCTGCGCAAAAGCGGGTCATGAGGCTTGTTAATGCTTCCATTGATCTCGGCTTTTCTTCGCCGAGGTGTCTGGCAAGCCATTCGTCTCGAACGCTGTGCTTAAAAGTTGCTAAGGCTTCGGCGTCCGGGCAGTCGACTATTTGGTTCTTTTTAGTGAGAAACCTGTTCCAAAGCTTTCGGGCTGACTCTCCGAGTTGTTGAGTTATATGACTCAAATCGTCTGCATCCGGTGGTCGGCCATAGGTCCCTTGAAAATTTGCCCGAAAAGCGTCTTCGAGCTCTTCCTAGCTTCCAATGGAGTTTTCGGGGAGGCTTTTAAGCCAGTGCCGAGCTGGCCCTTTGAGCTTGAGGGGTAAGTACTTGATGGCGTGGAGATCGTCTCCTCGAGCCATATGGATATGGAGGATGTAGTCCTCAATCCAGACCCCAGGGTCTGTCGTTCCGTCGTACGCCTCAATGTTTACGGGTTTGAATCCCTCTGGAAATTCATGGTCCAGCACCTCATCGGTGAAACATAGGGGGTGTGCGGCACCCCTGTATTTGGGTGTACCGTGGTGTTGGGATGTTTGTTGTGTTGCATTGCGTGCTGGAGCGTGCTTGCGTGGTCCGTAGATGGATCTGGTTGCGCTGTCCTTTTGATGCGAGCCCACACGTGGATTGTGTACTGGCTTATGTGCGGCGTCGTTTGCCGCTCTATGTTGGCCACGAGGTTGTTTTTTGATTGCAGGGGATCTAAGGCCTCCTCATCGAATTCAGGTAGCAACTTTTGCTTCGGGCAGCTCTTGGTGTGGCGATTACCGACGTATTTTGCTGCAGTGTTGAGTACTTCACTCCATCTGATTCTGAGTGTGTCTTGTGCAGCCCTGAGCCTTTGCTTCTGCTTTTTCAGACTCCTCGTAGTGGCAACAAGCCTTTGATGGGTATTCTGTTGCTCCGGGTGCCTGTCCGGTGTGATTTCATCTGGACTGTTATCTTCGACGGAGTCGGGTTGTTCGGTTTGATTCTCCGTGTTGCCGTGGTCGGGCGATGGTTCACTATCGTGTTTGTCGTCCGCTGGCTCACCTTGCTCTATCGCTGGGTCTATATGATCGTTGTTTCTGCCGAGGCGGGATTTGGAGCGGCGCTTACACCGCTACTTTGACTGCTTCTTGAGGGAACAACCCCTCGCTGCGTCCTTCCGTTCTTCGTCGTTGTTTTCTTTGGGTGCGTCCACCATGTATACATCATATGATGAAGTGGGCGTCCAGTGCCCTGTGGGCAGTGGTTCCTATTCGTCTCCTGCATCGTCATCCATGTCGTCGATGTCTTCAGAGTCGAAGTCAAGCATGTCGATCAAATCGTCGATAGTGGCTACTAAGTGGGTGGTGTGTGGGCGGCGAATTTCTTCGTCATCCGCATCCCAATTCTGCCGGACATGGTTCGGCCAGGGCTCTCCTGACAGAGAGAGAGACCTTAATGAGTTCAGTATGTCGCCAAAGGGCGAGTGCTGAAAGATATCCACGGAGGTGAACTCCATGATCGGCGCCCAGTTGGATTCGATATGCACGGGCGTAGGCGGTTCGGATTCCGTGGCTGGGGAAGAATCCGGAAGTTTGGCATCACGGCTCTCGTGAAGGGTAAGGTCGATACTCGGCTCGATCGCCGATGAGAGTGCGGCCTCCGCGGCGGGGTCTATCCACCCATCACTGGATGGTGCAATTGGCTCCGATTTGAGGGTCGGAGCGGTCGCCGGTGCGATCTCCCGAACATTGTCCGATGATAGAGCTAAGTCGTGCTCGTCATGACCGTGAGGCGCACTCGGCAAGGGCTCGAATCCGTCGAAGATCAAGTCTCCGTGGATGTCGGCTGTGTAGTTCAAGTTTCCAAATATGACCTGATAGCCAGGGGCGTAGCTCTCGATCTGCTCTAGATGGCCAAGCGAGTTGGCCTGCAGTGCGGAGCCACCGAATACAAAGATCTGTCCGGGGAGAAAAGGCTCACCCTGGACTGCATCACTATCGATGATCGAAGGAGCCATCAAGCCTAATGATGACGACACAGAGGAACTCTCAATGAAAGCACCAATGTCGGTGTCAAAACCGGCGGATCTCAGGTAGGGGTCCCGAACTGTGCGTCTAAGGCGGTTGGTAACCGGAGGCAGGGGACACGATGTTTTACCCAGGTTCGGGCCCTCTTGATGGAGGTAAAACCCTACGTCTTGCTTGATTATTCTTGATAATATGAGTAGTACAAGAGTTGATCTACCACGAGATCAGAAAGGCTAAACCCTAAGAGCTAGCCTATGATATGATTGTATGTTGTCCTACGGACTAAAACCCTCCGGTTTATATAGACATCGGAGGGGGCTAGGGTTACACAAAGTCGGTTACAAGGAAGGAGATCTACATATCCGTATTGCCAAGCTTGCCTTCCACGCCAAGTAGAGTCCCATCCGGACACGGGACGACGTCTTCAATCTTGTATCTTCATAGTCCAACAGTCCGGCCAAAGGATATAATCCGGCTGTCCGGATACCCCCTAATCCAGGACTCCCTCACCCGGCTCAGTGCGGTAATGGCACCGGCTCTAGTGGCTGATCGCTTTAATTCTTCAAACCTCTGTGGCAGCACAGACAGTTTCTCCAACACTTCCTTGATGAGGGAAGGTGGTTGTTTCTTATGGGAGGCAGCAGAAATAGCCCGTTGAGCACCAGTGTACAACTGCTCCACAAGGGTATACATAGCTTTAAGCCTTATGCGCATGTCTTGGCCCAGCTTGGAGCTTCTGGAGCCTGCATCAGCAAAGATATTGGTAAACCGGCCAATGATTGTGATACATACAAGTTGAAGTATTCTGTTACTTACCAAAGATGGCAGCAGTCATGTTATTGATTTGATGCTTTAAGCCGGATAACTCGCCAGTAACCGGCTTAAGCGCAGCCTCATCATCTTCTGCTCTTTTAACAGAGTCGTCTTCTTGGTCTCCCAGCCGGTTCTTTCAGCGCTGAAGTTCGTTTTCAATTTTTCAATGTCCTCTAAAGCGGTGTTCAGCTCTGATTTGGCCTTGGAAGTCTCAGTTTGCTGGGTTTGGATGTTCTGCCTCAGATAAGTGACTTGAGATTCCTTCATATTCAATTCAGCCTGCCACACAAAAAGACAGGCAGTATGACATTATGATGATTATCTTATTTAAAGTCCCAAGCATAATACAAGTATTTTACTCGGCACTTGGGGGCTAATGTATGTTGCTCTTTTTGAAGACAATTCTATGATGACCCGGCTAAATTTCTATGACTAAAACTGGTTCATGGGGGCTATGGATTTTATTCATGAATATGGTGGTAAGTCCTGGCTTATCCATGTTGATTAAGCCGGCCCTTGGGGGCTACATGTGCGAAATTGAGCACTATTATTTGAAGTCCCGGCTTATCCGTGTTGATTAAGCTGGCCCTTGGGGGCTACATGTGTGAAATTGAGTACTAATATTTGAAGTCCCGGTTTAACTTTCCAGTATAAACCACCGCTTGGGGGCTACTCATTTTGATTCTACAGCTACAACATGCTATGACATATATATAAGATCAAAGAGGCTATCTAAAGTCTACAGTATATTCAGTTCTATCATACCTAGTAGACTTGGCGGCTAGCAGAGATATACTTATATGGACAAGATTATAGTGCTTAACTCAAAGCGTTCCTTCATGATGTTGACCAAGCTGGCTTCAAAGTCACGACTGGTGTGAAAGCGGTTCAGATAACCTGAATGAATCTCTTGAGCATTGAACTGGGCGTAACTTTCCAAGTCCAGTTTCCATTTGCCCTTATCAACAGCTGAAATTTCTTCTTTGGAGATGTGCTTGGATAAAACGATGGGGTTGCCTGGTGCTGTATAAGTCGTCCTAGTGACCATTACGTATTTGGTCTCTTGAGCTGGTTGAGCGGGGCTGGGCGGTGTAGCATGAGCCGGGTTGACATCCATAGAATCCGTGGTAACATGGTGCTCTTCTGACGGCGGGTCATCAGTGGCTACTTCAAAGGTTTGATGTGAAGATTCAGGTATTGTCTGCTTCTCTAGATCAATAGCCTTGGGATCTTCTGCCGGTTTATTCATTTTCAGTTTCTTGCTGGGCTTAGCTATAGGACTGAGAACAAGATGCATGATGAGATTAATATATCAGTCAAGTAAGTGTTAAAGCAAACAAGGTTATTGTTCTAACCAGGGCGACTTTGAAGAAGGGGATCTGAGTCCCAGTGCATTCACCATATGAGGAGTGAGATGTTCCTTGATAATTTGAGTCGGACGAGTTAAGTGGTTGACAAAGGTTGAATTTTGTGGCACCTCATTCCGGCGCTTTCGGGGAGAGGGTGTGTTCGGTAAGCCAGAGGAATGGTTTCCACCTCCGCTATACAGGTTGTACGGCGAAGTTCATGTTGTTGTTTCTTAAAAAGAAAGTTAGGATCCAAGTAAGCTAAAGGGTAAGAAAATCTTATTTTCCTGCTTGCTTATCGAGTTTTCCATCTCAGCAGAGGTTCTGAGCCAGAGGAAAGAGTACTTACCTCTTCATCGTCAGCATGGCTAGCCTCCGCGTCATCCTAATAGTGATCATTGTCAACAAGATGTAAAAAAAATGAGCCAAGGGAGTCAAATTCTACCTCCGACTCATCTTCACCCAAGTCAAATAACTCGGAGGGGTTGGTCTTCTTCTTGGCAGGCTTTTTAGGAGCCTTATTCTTTGTCCAGGTCTTCTTGGCTGGCTTATCTTGCAACTTCTTGTTCCAGAAAGGAGAATCAACCCGCAGAAATTAAAATGACTGTAAGAAGGCAGTTTTAAGTGAACAACTGAGTAAACCGGAAATTGTTTCAAATACTTACAGCTGGAGGTTTGTTAAGGGTGCAAAAAGGACTTAAGTTGGTCTTGCTGCAATTGTCCAAGCTCTCGTTCAGCAAAGTCTTGGTCATATTATTGATATCTTCATCATCCAGTTCTATCTAACAGTGGCGTTGAGGGTCTTTGACATCGCGAGTATACTCACACATTAAACTGGAGTGGCGGCTTAAGGGCAAAATTCTCCAGGCGACCCAGCATCGGACTAGGTCGATTCCAGTCAAACCATTAGCCATTAAGGCTCTGATCTTTGAAAAGATGGGCATATATTTGGCCCGTTCTTCTGTGTTAATCCGTTCTGGAAGAGGGTCCCTGATGCTAAGCCGGTTTTCACGGTAACCCGGCAAAGGATTTCCCCCTTCTGGAGAAGTATCTTGGCAATAAAACCAAGTCTAGTTCTAGTCCTTAGGATGCCTGGGCAGAGTTTGGCGGCTGGGAAGGTGGCTTCTATCTTGGCAATAAAACCAAGTCTAGTTCTAGTCCTTAGGATGCCTGGGCAGAGTTTGGCGGCTGGGAAGGTGTCTTCTTTCCGCCTCTGAGTCGAAATGCCACCTAACTCTAGGCTGGGCCTGTCTGTGAACTCAGTCTGTCGGTTTAAGTAATAAAATTCTCTGAACAATTCTACAGTGGGCTCTTGTTGAAGGTTGATACGTCTCCAACGTATCTATAATTTTTGATTGTTCCATGCTATTATATTATCAACCTTGGATGTTTTATATGCATTTATATGCTATTTTATATGATTTTTGGGACTAGCCTATTAACCCAGAGCCCAGTGCCAGTTTCTATTTTCCCTCGTTTCAGTGTTTCACAGAAAAGGAATATCAAATGGAGTCCAAACGGAATGAAACCTTCAGAAAAGTTTTTTTGGAAAGAAAGCAATACAGGAAACTTGGAGTGCACGTCATGGGATCAACGAGGAAGCCACAAGGCAGGGGGCGCCCACCCCCCTGGGCGCGCCCTCCACCCTCGTGGGCCCCTCGTGGCTCCCCTGATGTATTTCTTCCACCTATATATATTCATATGCCCTAAAACTATCGAGGAGCACAATAGATCGGGAGTTCCGCCGCCAGAAGCCTCCGTAGCCTCTGAAAACCAATCTAGACCCGTTCCAGCACCTTGCCGGAGGGGGGAATCCCCCTCCGATGGCCATCTTCATCATCCCGGTGCTCTCCATGACAAGGAGGGAGTAGTTCTCCGTCAGGGCTAAGGGTATGTACCAGTAGTGAAAGTGTGTTATATCGACTAGAGGGGGGGTGAATAGGTGATTTTTATGAAAGTCTTCAAAACATGGAAGTTTCGAAGTCAAATGATAGAAATGAACCTATTTCCATGCAGCGGAAGGTAGACTACACTAGACAGACAATAGTCAAGCATTCAATGATGTGAAACCATAATGACTAATAGCAGCTAGGTAGTAAGGATCAGGTACACAGTGAAGACAAATAGATAAAGCAAATAGGCATTGACTTCACAAGAGCCACCAATAAATAAAGAGATGAGAAGGATAGAACCAGTGTGCGTGACAAAGACAAAGGTTTGGTAGACCAGTTCCAACTGCTGTGACAGTTGTACGTCTGGTTAGGGCGGATAGGTATTTAAACCTGAGGACACTCAGTCCCGGACACTTAGTCCTGAGCACGCAGCTCAGAACACTTAGTCCTCTCCGTATTCCCCTTGAGCTAAGGTCACACAGACCTCGCCCAATCACTCTGGTAAGTCTTCAAGGTAGACTTCCAAACCTTCACAGACTTCGTTCACCGGCGATCCATAATAACCCTTGGATGCTCAGAACGCGACGCCTAACCGGCTGGAGGATTCACAGTCCTCAAGTGTAATAAGTCTTCAGATCACACAGATAAGAAGACTTAAGTGATGCCTAAAACTCGTTGGCTCTGGGTGGTTAGGGCTTTATCCTCTCAAGGAATTCTCTCTCAAAGGCTTCGAGGTGGGTTGCTCTCAAACGACAAAAGCCGTACTTTAACTCTGAGCAGCCAACCGTTTATGGTTGTAGGGGGTGGGCTATTTATAGCCACTAGGCAACCCAACCTGATTTGTCCGAAATGACCCTGGGTCACTAAGGAACTGACACGTGTTCCAACGGTCAGATTTCAAACAAACACGGCAACTTTACTTGGGCTACAAGCAAAGCTGACTTGTCCTACTCTGGACAAGATTCGCTCTCATAGTCTTCACTCGAAGACAAAGGATTTTGGTTAAGCATCACTTCAGTCATTCTGACTGGTTCTCTTGGACCCCACTTAACAGTACGGTGGTTCCTATGACTCAACAAAGAAGAAAAAGAACTACGAAAGATCTAAGTCTTCGCGCTCCATAGTCTTCATGCGATGTCTTCTCTTGTCATAGTCTTCAATGTGAATGTATTCACATACCACCTTTGACTTCAATGTCTTCATACATTTTTAGGTGTCATCTCTGGTAGGAAAACCGAATCAATGAGGGACTTCCACCTGTGTTATCCTGCAATTCTCACAAACACATTAGTCCCTCAACTAGGTTTATCGTCAATACTCCAAAACCAACTAGGGGTGGCACTAGATGCACTTACAATCTCCCCCTTTTTGGTGATTGATGACAAACTAGTTGAAGTTTTCAACAGGGAATATAATATGTGAAATTGTAAAGGATAAGGAATTGTCTTCATAAGTTGCAAGGGCTCCCCCTGAAGATGTGCATATAAGTAATTTGCTTTTGGAATGCAAATGCACATGGCAGGTTGTACTTGTGGAGATCCTCTTCAACTTATGATGACAATTCATCATGCATGAAAAGTATGTGAAGATAATGACATGCATAATGATAAATGGACGTCTACACAATGATCTAAGTGTGGAATTTATCGTCGCACATGCGGAATTTATCATCGCATCACAAAATAGCAAATAAGTAGTAGACGACCATCGAGTTTAAGTGTTACAACTCAAAGAACCAAATGTATCAAAACGAGAGTTGTAAACACTAGGCAAAACATAAAGTAACCGCCCATATGGACCCGCTTGAAGACTATCAGACTATCAAACTCATATGCTTCTCCCCCTTTCGTCAGTGAGGACCAAAAATGTTTGAAGACATAGAGCATCTACTCGTTCCCATGAAGAGTAGGTGAAGCAGCAGGGTCGTTGGCGGTGTTCGGCGGTGCAGACGAACTTGGGGCAGTGTCGAGGCGTGCAGAAGTAGGGGGCGGTGAAGTGGCATCATCTTCGTCCTCGATCACTCTGGCATTCACAGTTGCCGCAGAGGAAGAGAACTCAGAGTCTTCGAGAGACGGAGTTCGTCGCAGCACAGTTCTTCGGGGAGGTGTGGAGTCAAACTTGAAACGTTCAGGGAATCCATCCTCGTGAAGATCATCCTCAGAGCACATAAGCGTCAGCCCTTTCCATGTACGCCGACAGGTTTCATGGGCAACGAAGGCATTCTTGGTGGCAAGATTGCGAATGCGGTTGACATCCACCAAGAGGCTGTGCATTTGGTGCTTCACCAGTCATGATGCCTATCCTGTTTCTGATGAAGAGCAACCAGAAGCTCTCGGTCATTGAGAACACGAGATCGGTTCTTGGGTCCTTGGGCAATTGTGCTTTCAGTGGCTTTAGTAAGGGCATGATGAGGTGCACGTGTACTACCAGCCAGAGGATAAACACGAGTGACTGCTTCAACTCCTTCAATGTTCTGAGTGAAACTTTGATGCTCCGCATTCTGAAGAATAAGAGGTTCCTTGGCAGGCTGTAGCGACCAGACCTCAAACAGTCTGATCTCTGTGCTCCGGTGTCATCCCTGGATCAGTAATGCTGACACCACACAGTACTCGGAGGATTTATAGCAGAGTAGCAATCACACACTTATTACATCGAGTGTCTCAAAAGAGAACTTATTACAATAAATATGGCTTAAGGCCATCTAATAACGATAACAGCGGAAGGCTTGGAAGATAAGTGAGTCCATCAACTCCAACGACATCACTGAGTATAGAACCACGACCTAAAAACTCCTTAATCGTCGTCTGAAAAGTCTGCAACATTAACGTTGCAGCCCGAAACGGGTCAGCACATGGAATATGCTTGGCAATGTAACACATAGAGAGTAATGGAATGAAACAGCTATACTATATGCATATATGGCTGGTGGAAAGCTCTATGGTTACAGTTTTGCGTAAAGCCAATTTTTCCCTACTTCAAAGGAATAAATTTAATTACTATCATGGTAGTTGTTAAACATTGAGAATGGTTGACAGCATTCTCAATCCCAATTAAAGTAATCATCATTAAACAAAACCCAACAAAATTAATTTAGAGTAACATGTTGAGATTCACATGATAATCCAAGTACTAGATACTCAAGATGTCCATAACCGGGGACACGGCTAACCATGATTAGTTTATTACACTCTGCAGAGGTTTGTGCACTTTTCCCCACAAGACTCGATCACCTCCGTTGGGTTTCTCGCACTACATGGTGTTTGAGAAGACGGATGACCGAGACATAGTCTTTCAGAAGCGCTAGCACCTTACGATCGGGTAGACCGTACCACCTACATCCCCTACATCTGCTAGTCCACCACTGTAAGAGTTCGCACGACTTAGTCAACTATGCTAGAGCCCATAATAGCTTGTGGCTGCACACAGAAGTTTCTAGTATGAATAGTCTCATGATCCCTTTGAGCCTGGGTGGCGGTCCAAAAGAAAACAGGCAAGTCCTGGAATACCCAGGTGCCTCAATCCACCCAGATGTGTGTTTAACTTGCCACCTTAGATAAACCATTAATTAACAAACTCACATCTGTCATGGATATCACTCACCCAATCCACGTCTACTAGCATAGCATGATATAATAAGCAAACGTAGAAGTAACTCCCAAAGGTTTGATAATAAACGGGTAATAGGTACTACCTCATCTACTTCCCATCCCACAATTTAATTAGATCCTAATCATGCAATGTGTGAGGATTGATCTAATGCAATAAAACTGGGTACTAGAAAAGGTATGATCAAAGTGTTACTTGCCT
Organism: Triticum urartu; assembly: GCF_003073215.2. Lineage (NCBI taxonomy): Eukaryota > Viridiplantae > Streptophyta > Magnoliopsida > Poales > Poaceae > Triticum > Triticum urartu. Next base: position 112,622,276 of record NC_053025.1, read on the forward strand.
TGCTGATGATCCACGAAACCTAGTGATTCGAAGTAACAGGCGGCGCACTCCGGGTATTCTATCGCAGACAAACAAACAAGCATACAATAAGTACTCAACTAATGCACAGGTAAAACTCAAATAAGAGATCTGACCAGAAGGTTCAACTTAAGAACTCCGGTTGGCAAAAAGAATCAAACCGAACAAAGCAACGAAAGTCAAACGGCAAAAGAAAACAACTTCGTTCTAGTAATCTGGATCTAGGGCAAAGTTTACAATAGCAAAATATTATGTAAGTTGGTTAAACAGATAGAGGGTTTCGAGACGAAACTCTAGGCGCTTGAATCGCCTGATTCCGATAAACGAGCGAAAACATATACTAAAACGAAAATCGGATTAGGAATCGCGATCAAAAAAATCGCGGATTTAATCCGAGAAAAAGAAAAACGACGAACGCTGATATTTTTTTTCTCTTTTTTTTCGAAGCGGAAAACGAGGCGCGACGAACCTCGGCGGCGGGATTCCGGCAGCGGCGGCTAGGGCGAGGCGGCGGCTGGCTAGGGTTTCCCTCAGGGTGGGCTGCCTCGGCTTATAAAGGCCCCCCCTCGGGCCGGAGTCCTAGTCGGACACGGCCCGTAGGTCGGTTCATTTTTTTTATAAATTATTCCGCTCGGAAGAAAAATAAAAAGAAATACTAAACGGACTCCAAAAATTCCGAAATAAATTTTCACGGGCTTCTAAAATACAATTATTTTGGACCTAAATGCAATTTTGAAAAACGCACATTTTTCCTAAATTCAAATAAAACACCGAAAAACTCCGAAATAAAATCTTATTTGATTTTATTATTAAATCCTCAATATTTCTTTATTTTGGGAAAGTCATTTTATTCCCTCTCTCATATTTTTGTAATAGAAATAATTGATAATAAAATAAATAAAATCAAATGATCCTATTCTCAAAATTTGAGAAAACTCAAATATGAAAATAACGAAATCCCCAACTCTCTCCGTGGGTCCTTGAGTTGCATAGAATTTCTAGGATCAAAACCAAAAGAAAAATAAAATATGATATGCAATGATGATCTAATGTATAACATTCCAAATTGAAAATTTGGGATGTTACAAACCTACCCCCCTTAAGATGAATCTCGCCCTCGAGATTCGGGTTGGCTAGAAAATAGGTGAGGGTGGTCCTTGAGCAAATCTTCCTCTCGTTCCCAGGTGGCTTCATCCTCCGTGTGGTGGCTCCACTGAACTTTGCAAAACTTGATAACCTTGCTGCGAGTGACTCGAATGGCAAACTCGAGAATCTTAATTGGCTTCTCCTCATACGTCAAATCGTTATCCAACTGAATAGTTTCTAAGGGCACTGTGTCTCTCAACGGTATGTCAGCCATCTCCACGTGACACTTCTTCAACTGGGAAACGTGGAACACATCATGAACTCCTGACAATCCTTCCGGCAATTCCAACTTGTAGGCCACTTCTCCCATACGGTCCAAAACTCGATATGGTCCTACAAATCGTGGCGCTAGCTTCCCTTTAACTCCAAAATGCTTTGTTCCCCGAAGTGGAGATACTCGAAGATAAGCTCTATCTCCAACTTCGTAAACTGTCTCCTTGCGTTTAGAATCTGCATAACTCTTCTGTTTGGACTGGGCTACCTTGAGCCTATCGCGAATCAACTTCACCTTCTGTTCAGACTCTTTATTCAAATCAGGTCCAAACAACTGGCGATCTCCAACTTGGTCCCATGACAACGGTGTCCTACACCTCCTTCCGTACAAGGCTTCAAAAGGGGCCATCTTTAAACTGGTTTGGTAACTGTTGTTGTAAGAGAACTCTGCATATGGCAAATTATCGTCCCAACTAGATCCATAATCTAGAGCACAAGCTCTCAGCATATCCTCCAAAAATCTGATTGACTCTCTCGGTCTGTCCATCTGTCTGTGGATGAAAAGATGTACTGAATTCTAGCCTGGTACCCAAAGTTTCGTGTAACTGCTTCCAGAACTTTGAGGTAAACTGGGTTCCTCTATCTGATACGATACTCCTTGGAACTCCATGCAAACATACGATCCTGGTCATGTATATCTTTGCCAACTTAGCACTGGTGTAAGTGGTCTTTACCAGGATAAAATGAGCTACCTTCGTCAATCGATCGACTACAACCCAAATCGAGTCATAGCCTGAACGAGTCCTGGGTAATCCCATGATAAAATCCATGCCTAGCTTATCCCACTTCCATTCGGGTATCGGCAATGGTTGTAACAATCCTGCTGGCTTCTGATGCTCCGCCTTTACTCTCTCGCATACATCACAAACTGCTACATACTCCACAATATCCTTCTTCATTTCGGTCCACCAGAAAATATCCTTCAAATCCAAATACATCTTGGTATTTCCTGGGTGAATTGAATACGGTGAGTCGTGTGCCTCTTGCAAAATCAACTTCCTGATCTCCGGGTTATTGGGCACGTAAACGCAGTCTTCAAACCATAGGGTGTCGTGTTCATCCTCATGAAATCCTTTAGCTTTTCCTTTGCTCAATTTCTCCTTAATAGCGGCAATCTCTTTGTCAGTTTTATGAGCTTCTCTGATTCTATCCATCAAAGTTGACTGAATCTCCAATGCTGCTACATAGCCTCTCGGAACTATTTCCAAACATGGTTCACGAAGATTTTCTGCTAACTCCTTGGGTATTTCTCCCATCATTAATGTATTGACATTAGCCTTTCCGGGGTGATAATGCAAGTTCATATCATAATCCTTGATAAGCTCCAACCATCTCCTTTGTCTGAGATTCAACTCCTTCTGTGTGAAAATGTACTTCAAACTCTTATGATCCGTGTACACCTCACAATGATTTCCAATGAGGAAATGTCTCCATGTTTTCAAAGCATGCACTGCGGCTGCTAACTCCAAATCATGCATAGCATAATTCAACTTATGAGGCTTCAGTTGTCTTGAGGCATATGAAACAACTCTCCCTTCCTGCATAAGCACTGCTCCAAGTCCTCGACGTGAAGCGTCGCAATACACCTCATAATCTTTGGTCTGGTCTGGCAAAATCAACACTGGTGAGGTAACCAAACGTTTCTTCAACTCCGGGAAACTAGCCTCACATTCCTCCGTCCATATGAACTTGGTATCTTTCTTCAACAACTCGGTCATAGGCTTCGCAATCTTTGAGAAATTCTCAATAAATCTCCGGTAGTATCCTGTGAGTCCAAGAAAACTCCGGATCTCTCCAACTGTGGTCGGTGCTTCCCACTTGGTCATGCTTTCAACTTTAGCGGGATCTAATGCTATTCCTTCTCCGGATATGATGTGTCCGAGAAATCCTACTTCCTTCAACCAAAACTCACATTTACTAAACTTGGCATATAATTGATGTTCTCTGAGCTTTCCAAGTACCAAACGCAAATGCTCCTTATGCTCCTCTTCATTCTTCGAATAAACCAGGATATCATCAATGAACACTACAATGAACTTATCCAAAAACTCCATAAACACTTTGTTCATCATGTTCATAAAATAGGCAGGTGCGTTAGTCAGACCAAATGACATAACGGTATACTCGTATAGCCCATACCTGGTGGTAAAAGCTGTCTTCGGAATATCCTATTCTCGAATCTTCAACTGGTGGTATCCTGATCACAGATCGATCTTGGAAAATACCTTAGCTCCTTGCAAACGATCAAACAGATCATTAATCATTGGTAGTGGGTACTTGTTCTTGATCGTTACTTCATTCAATCCTCGATAATCAACAACCATCCTTAACGATCCATCCTTTTTCTCAACTAGAAGTACTGGTGATCCCCAAGGTGAAGAACTTGGGCGAATATATCCCTTATCCAGTAACTCCTTAATCTGCTTCTTAATTTCCACCAAATCCTTTGCTGGCATCCTATATGGTCTCTTTGATATTGGCCCTGTGCCTGGCAATAGCTCAATCAAAAACTCGATATCTCTATCCAGTGGCATGCCTGGCAACTCCTCCGGAAATACATCAGGAAAATCCCTTACCACTGGTACTTCCTCCTGCACAACTCATGTTAAGCAATTTACTTGAGTCCTCTTCGGCACATGTCGGGATACATACTTGATCCTTCTCCCTTCTGGTGTGGTAAGCAAAATTGACTTACTAGCACATTCAATATTCCCTTCATACTTTGATAACCAATCCATGCCTAATATCACATCCAATCCTTGAGATTCCAATACTATTAGGTCTGAGGGAAAAACATAGTTACCAATCCTTAATGGTAACCGATCACACCATAGACTAGCCACATACTCTGCTCCAGGCGAGGTTACTAACCTGGGTGACCTAAGGGCTTGGGTTGATAGGTTATACTTATCCACAAATCCCCTTGAGATGTATGAATGCGATGCACCAGTATCAAAAAGAACGAGTGCAGTAAATGACTTAACCAAAAACTTACCTATTACTGCATCGGGTTGAGCTTCAACCTCCTCCACGCTAACGTGGTTCACATGTCCCCTGTTGAAAGGGTTCGGCTTCTTCCTAGAGCTTCCATTGCCATTTCCATTTTGTATTTCAGGGCACTCATTGGCATAATGTTCGGTCTTTGAACACTTAAAGCAAGTGACTTGGCTCAGGTCCTTCTTGGCTGGGGTCGATGGGTTGGTGCGGTTCTGGCCGTTGCTTCCTCCATTCCCATTACCATTCCTGGTGCCATTGTGATTGTGCGAGCTACCTCCTCCATGGGTATGCTGAAAATGTCCTCCCGGTCTAGGGGTAGAACGTGGCTTCTGCTGAGCTCCTGAAGTGTATTTTCCTTGTCCATACATCCTCTTGTGGTTCTCAATTTGCTGCTGCTTCCCTTCAATCATAAGAGCACGATCTACCAACTCCTGGTAGTTGTTGAAGGTTGCTACCATCAACTGCATGCTCAACTCATCATTCAGTCCTTCCAGAAACTTCTCCTGCTTAGCTGCATCCGTAGTGACGTCATCTGGGGCATAACGTGCTAACTTACTAAAGTCCTCCACATACTGGCCAACTGTTCGTCCACCTTGGCGTAAGTTGCGAAACTCACGCTTCTTCATGGCCATAGCTCCTGCTGAAATGTGTGCAGTACGAAAAGCTTGCTGAAACTGGTCCCATGTGACAGCGTCGACTGGGAAAGTGGCTGTGAAATTCTCCCACCATGATGCTGCGGGTCCTTCTAACTGATGTGCGGCAAACTTCACCTTCTCCGCATCTATGCATCTTGCTGTGGTCAACTCCCTAGCTGTCTTGCGGAGCCAATCATCTGCTACTATCGGCTCGGTGCTACTGGAAAACACCGGCGGATTCAGCCTAAGAAAGCGGGCTAAGTGATCAACAGGTGGTGGTGGTGGTGGTGGGTTGTTGTTGTTGTTCCCTTGATTCTGATTCTGTACTAGCAACTGCATCAATGTGTTCTGCTGCTGGATCAACTGAGTGAGCTCCGGTGGAAAGGCAAATCCGGGATCACGTCTCGGAGGCATTTGAGGGTTTAGAAAAGATGAGATATAAGAATAGAGGGGGTCTAAAGAGAAAACACTACCCATATGCTCATGAGGCAAAAGCAAACAATTCACTTCATTCAATCAAACAAGGGCATACAATCGATCTAATTATCACAAAAGTGCTCGGACTACTATATTTACATGGTGGACTACTACTACTGATGAGGTGGTCTACTAGAAATATTCTTCGGTTGCAGACTCCATGATATCTGCTCCAGCTTCATCAACATAATTATCATCGCTACTATCTTGTTCCGAGTCGGTGCCGTCGATGATGATGTAGTCTTCCAGGCTAATCTCCTTAGGTTCTTTGTCTTCATCTACTGGCGTAGGGCCTCCTATAAATATTCCGATCATCTTGATCAGGTCGTCATTCTTGTCCACCAATACTTCAATTTCCTCTTCATAACCTTCATGTGTAGCCTTGAGTTCTTCCTCCAGTTCCTTGATTCTAGTCTTAGCCTTCTTCAGATCTATCATGTCGGCGCACATCTAGTTCTCCTGTCGTCGAATGTGTTGGTTTAGCTCCTGGATAAAAGCTGCAATTGACCTATCTTTCCTGGTGCTGATCATCTCCCAATGCTCATCTCGGCGCCCACAAATCTGGTAGATAGTATCCTTGAGATCCTTGCGGTAGACTTCTCCAATGCGTCCCATGGCGATGTGAGCTGCCATGCTCTGTCCAAGACTCCAAGTTGGTGCATCAAAAGAAAACTCTATGGGCTCAGTGACTGGCATGAACGTCCTTCATGGAACTTGGACTTGAATCATCCAGCGCTCTTCTTCAGGTAAAGTGGCGTTGTAGGTTCCGGTGAAGCTTGGTACTCCTATGTTCAGGTATCTAGTGACTTCCTTCAAGTGACGTCCAAAGGGTGTATCTTCATCTGGTTGCATGAACTTGTTCCTTGCATCCGCCATCCTAAAGAGTAGAAAAGATGAGAAGTCAGAAGAGAAGAGAGTGAATAGTGATCTAGGTCTTTTAGCTTAGTGGTCGTGTCCAACAGTCAGCGTGTGCTCTGATAGCATCTCTGTAGCGACCAGACCTCAAACAGTCTGATCTTTGTGCTCCGATGTCATCCCTGGATCAGTAATGCTGACACCACACAGTACTCGGAGGATTTATAGTAGAGTAGCAATCACACACTTATTACATCGAGTGTCTCAAAAGAGAACTTATTACAATAAATATGGCTTAAGGCCATCTAATAACGATAACAGCGGAAGGCTTGGAAGATAAGTGAGTCCGTCAACTCCAACGGCATCACTGAGTATAGAACCACGACCTAAAAACTCCTTAATCATCGTCTGAAAAGTCTGCAACATTAACGTTGCAGCCCGAAACGGGTCAGCACATGGAATATGCTGGCAATGTAACACATAGAGAGTAATGGAATGAAACAGCTATACTATATGCATATATGGCTGGTGGAAAGCTCTATGGTTACAATTTTGCGTACAATCAATTTTTCCCTACTTCAAAGGAATAAATTTAATTACTATCATGGTAGTTGTTAAACATTGAGAATGGTTGACAGCATTCTCAATCCCAATTAAAGTAATCATCATTAAACAAAACCCAACAAAATTAATTTAGAGTAACATGTTGAGATTCACATGATAATCCAAGTACTAGATACTCAAGATGTCCATAACCGGGGACACGGCTAACCATGATTAGTTTATTACACTCTGCAGAGGTTTGTGCACTTTTCCCCACAAGACTCGATCACCTCCGTTGGGTTTCTCGCACTACATGGTGTTTGAGAAGACGGATGACCGAGACATAGTCTTTCAGAAGCGCTAGCACCTTACGATCGGGTAGACCGTACCACCTACATCCCCTACATCTGCTAGTCTACCACTGTAAGAGTTCGCACGACTTAGTCAACTATGCTAGAGCCCATAATAGCTTGTGGCTGCACACAGAAGTTTCTAGTATGAATAGTCTCATGATCCCTTTGAGCCTGGGTGGCGGTCCAAAAGAAAACAGGCAAGTCCTGGAATACCCAGGTGCCTCAATCCACCCAGATGTGTGTTTAAGTTGCCACCTTAAATAAACCATTAATTAACAAACTCACATCTGTCATGGATATCACTCAGCCAATCCACGTCTACTAGCATAGCATGATATAATAAGCAAACGTAGAAGTAACTCCCAAAGGTTTGATAATAAACGGGTAATAGGTACTACCTCATCTACTTCCCATCCCACAATTTAATTAGATCCTAATCATGCAATGTGTGAGGATTGATCTAATGCAATAAAACTGGGTAGTAGAAAAGGTATGATCAAAGTGTTACTTGCCTTGCTGATGATTCGCGAAACTTAGTGATTCGAAGTAACAGGCGGCGCACTCCAGGTATTCTATCGCAGACAAACAAACAATCATACAATAAGTACTCAACTAATGCACAGGTAAAACTCAAAGAAGAGATCTAACAGAAGGTTCAACTTAAGAACTCCGGTTGGCAAAAAGAATCAAACCGAACAAAGCAACGAAAGTCAAACGGCGAAAGAAAACAACTTCGTTCTAGTAGTCTGGATCTAGGGCAAAGTTTACAGTAGAAAAATCTTGTTTAAGTTGGTTAAACGGATAGAGGGTTTCGAGACGAAACTCTAGGCGCTTGAATCGCCTGATTCCGATAAACGAGCGAAAAGATATACTAAAACGAAAATCGGATCAGGAATCGCGATCAGAAAAATCGCGGATTTAATCCGAGAAAAAGAAAAACGACGAACGCCGATATTTTTTTTCTCTTTTTTTAGCACGGAAAATGAGGCGCGACGAACCTCGGCGGCGGGATTCCGTTGGCAGACGACGGCAGCGGCGCGGCGGCGGCTAGGGCGAGGCGGCGGCTGGGCTGGGGCTGGCTAGGGTTTCCCTCGGGGTGGGCTGCCCCGGCTTATAAAGGCCCCCCCTCGGGCCGGAGTCCTAGTCGGACACGGCCCGTAGGTCGGTTCGTTTTTTTTAATTATTCCTCTCGGAAGAAAAATAAAAAGAAATACTAAACCGACTCCAAAAATTCCGAAATAAATTTTCATGGGCTTCTAAAATCAAGCCTCGGAAGGTGAACATTTATTTGGGACCTAAATGCAATTTTGAAAAACGCACATTTTTCCTAAATTCAGGTAAAACACCGAAAAACTCCAAAATAAAATCTTATTTTATTTTATTATTAAATCCTCAATATTTCTTTATTTTGGGAAAGTCATTTTATTCCCTCTCTCATATTTTTGTAATAGAAAGAATTGATGATAAAATAAATAAAATCAAATGATCGTATTCTCAAAATTTGAGAAAACTCAAATATGAAAATAACGAAATCCCCAACTCTCTCCGTGGGTCCTTGAGTTGCGTAGAATTTCTAGGATCAAAACCAAAAGCAAAATAAAATATGATATGCAATGATGATCTAATGTATAACATTCCAAATTGAAAATTTGGGATGTTACACAGGCTCTGGATAAATGGCTTCAACGGACATATCCACATCAGGCAGACAGATCCGATGATTGCGAGCAGATGGGTGATATGAGATAGCTGAGTGGAGTTTAATCAACCTAATTATCGATGGAGCGTAGAACTTCAAGCCAAAAAGATCAGATCCTGATGCAGCAAGTTGGCAGATGAAGAAGTCTTGTGCATTGAAGCATTTGCCATGAAGAATATAGAAGACCGAAGTCTTCATTGCACCTTCCAGCTTTGCATGTGGAGAATGTCCTTTGATGGGCCAGAGAGTTCGCCGTACAATGTGATAGATAGTCCTTGGCAGATACTCCAGGTCATCAACAAAGAACTCCTTAGGATATGCAGCGTCTTGTAGCAAAGGCTTCATCATACTAAGCAACTGGCTCATGTTCGGTTCAGGATTCTGAAAGATGCTTTCCATAGCTTCACTGTGAAGTTGACATCCAGGTTCATAGAGATCTCCAGGAGTGGGCAGACCAGTGAGCTCAATGATATCAAAGGCTTTGGCTTCGTGATGAACATTTCCTGTCATCCACTCCAGGACCCAAGTCTTCGGGTCTCTGCTGTAACCACGTATGTGAAGTGTGGCATAAAATTGGAGCAGCAACTCTTCGTTCCAGTGCTCTTGGTCGGTGACGAAAGGCAACAATCCAACCTCTTTGAAGCAATCCAGAGCTTCTTCCAAACAGGCAGACCAGCTATTGCTTCGGTGTCAATACGCATATGTGGGAAGATGCGACCTTGATTGTACAGAATGCAGGAGTAATAGCTTCGCTGCGGATAGCTCCAGAATCGATCAGAAGATATTCGTTCCCTTGAGTAGGGGTTCTTAGAGCTATTGAAAAAGGTGTTGTCTACTTTGAAGCCGTTGACATTAAAGGATCCAGGTGCTGATGCAGGACCTGGAAACCTGGGCAACCTTGGCATTGGCTTCTGTACCTAAGGCCTATGCTCAATATGATAGTCAAACTGAGGACTAGCAGCAGCGCAGGAACAGAAGCAGTAGCATCATTGGCTTCGTTGACCTCTGGTTCTTGGGTTGGTGTAGGCTCCACATTTGCTTCAGCCATGACAGCGTCAGTGGCTTCATTGGTGTTGGTGGTGGCAGCCTCAAGATTTTCTACCTCCACTTGATGAGCTGGAGGGTCGGGCACAGACATGTTATCCTCGAGAACAGCTTCGTCAGTCGTTGGGGGAGTAGGGACACGTTCTTCTTCTTGGGTGTCATCGGCTGATGCAGCCAGAATGTCTTCAGCAGTTTTAGCCTCAGACTCGGAGACTTGAGACCTTGGTCCTTTGCGAAGCCTGCGTAATGCTGGTGACGCCTTTGGAGATGGAGTTGGCTGGGCCTCAAGGTCATCTTCCTCTTCTTGCCGGGGTGGTGTGACTTGTTGTTGTGGGTGATCAGCCCATGATGCATCCTGAGCAATTGGCGTCAGAGGACGACCAATGCTGATGAGTTCGCTGTGCATAAGCACATGCGATGATACTTGTTGGTGCTCGATCTGAGGAAGAACTACATCATCTTCAACATTGTCATGGTGACCAATGTCTTCAGCAGCGGTGGGAACAGCTGCTGGAATGTCTTCAGCTTCATTCTTGGTCTTCCGCTTCTTCTTGGAGGGAGCAGCATCAGAGGCTTCAGGATTTTTCCTCTTTCTGGCTTCAGCCTCAGCATTCCTCGTCTTCTTTAGATCTGAAGCGGTTGACTTGACCTTTGGCTTCGAGCCAGTCATGCTGGCTGGGAAGACAATGGGATGTGCTTCCTGCCTTGGAGCGTCGGGTTCGGCCACAGTGGGCTTCTTCTTCTTCTTAGCAGCCATCCTGGGATCAATGCCCGGACGCCCAAGAGCCTTGCGCTTCTCAGCCTCGTTGTAGGCTTGCACACACTTGTCAGCCAGGCTCTTCATGCGCTCACGAGAACCTTGAGCTTCTGCACGTTTCTTGAGAAAGGCTTCCTTGAGCTCGTGCAGCATAATCTTGAAGTTCTTCACCTCTTGCATGCTGAGCTTGGCTATATGCTTCTTGAACTGGGCTTTCTCAAAGTCAATCTTCTGCTTCAGTTCAACGATGCGTTGGGCGATAGCTAACTCTGAAGCAATGGCACCATGGAAGGCAACACTGAGGCCAATGGGAAGTTGCAGATCTTCAAAGCTGAGGTTGGGCGTGTCAAACCACTCATCGATGAAGTCGTGAATGATTGCCACGTCAAAGAGAGGCAAGTTGTTGAAGATTTCTGCTTCTTCTTTGCTCTTGATTAGTTGCTCAAGAGCGTCATCTGCAAGATCTTCATCGCTGGATAGATCAATGGCGTCGTTGCGTAGAATAGCAGCAGCAATCAGTTCTTGGCTGGTGCGTGGCAGAGGCATCTTGACTCTCGGGGGCTTGGAGATGCGTGAGAGATCTTCATACTGCACACTGTCTTCAGGAGGTGCAGTAGCCAGTGGCTTCGCCTGTGAGATTTTTGGTGCTAAGGCAGGCTTTGAAACTTTAGGTTGCTTCAGTTTCTTTGGCTTCGGCGCTGCAGGCGCTTCGTCAGATTCAGCGTCATCTGCAGGCTCATCCACAGCTGTCCCTTGAACCACGATACGAGTGATGAGACCTTCCAGGTTATAGAAGGGCCCAACAAGATTGGGTTTAGCTTCACGGGTGCCATCAGCACGGGGAGCAGAGGGACCAGGGTTGAAGTCTAGTCCCAATGACTTCTTGTTCTGCTTCGCCGAGTTCTTGGCAAACTGGAAGTTGCGCTTTAATAGATTGTCGTCACGACACCACAGTAGTGACGATGAGTGTGCATCTGCAGGCTGTGGTCCTCGGACCATGCAGGGATAGAAGCCTTGATCAATGGCTTCGTCTCTGGACCTGGGTTGAAGATTTTTTTTATAGGATGTCTCCCCAAGGTCGCTTGATGGCATTTTTCTCAGCATATTCCTGGGTCACAAACCGGTATTTGAACCATTGTTCTGCCCAATATCTTCGAATCCATTGGATTCGGGTCTTGCGCTGATTGTAATCCTCTTCAGGATCTGTCTTGTAAAGCTCTGAGAGGTCATCAGGCAAATCTCTTGAAGTTCCCCCACGACGATGTCTGCCACCCTTCCTTACTGATTTCTCTGCAGCCATGAACTTCAAACTGAATGGCTCCAACACGTTCAAAGGCTTCAGAGGCTTTCGCTTGCTGGACAAACAAGAACTGGCTTCGGGAGAATTTATATGATGCTGTAAGAATTCTACAAATGAATGCAGACTATGAGAACCAAGGGATTCTCCCACGGACATGTACCTGTGACAACATTAAGGTGCGAGGGAAGGGGAAGAGGTCATATGCATTCGCAGAAGATTTTGAAGATAAATCAGTTTAGAAGACATTGACCTCATCGTGCGAAGACATTCACTCATAGATAAAGAGTTGGTTCCAGATTTGTATGAATCCATGGATCAATACAAGTGAGGAATATAACTACTTTGTGAAGCATAAGTGAACATACTAGGCATATTATGAGAGGCAGTAAGAAATAGATCCAACTTGTGTGAATAGAAACTTCTTGTGGCAGAAAGTGATGAATCAATAGGATCAAGGGGGCCGTAAAAAGAAGTTTTATTTACCACACCAAGAACTGCTAGACGGAGTGGAAGAGGAGGCCGAGTAGTTTGATCGTCCGTGCCCTAACTTGGCGACGGAGGACACCTACGGCGACGGCGGAGAAGACGATGTCCGCGGCCGGCGTGAAGACGGCATCGGAGAGGTCGTGGCAGCTAAGCGCTTCGTCGCCGGCGTCGTCGAGGGCTAGCGGTGGCGCTAGGGTTTGTGCGAGAGTGGTAGAAAGGAGAATGACTGTGGTGAGGCGTGTATTTATAGGGACAGGGACGACACAGCGTTATTACACAGGTGCCCCTGGCGATTCACATCTGAAGAACACGTGGCCATCATGCAACATATCGGAGGTTGTTACACGTTCCCACGCACGCCTGGATTGTTGGGTGGTCATTCCCACTTCTCCGGGTTTCAGGTGAAGGAATTAGCATTGAAAGCGGACTTAATGTTTGTCTCTGTATCTTCTCCTGACAAGGACGCAGAGAAGACATTCGACAGTTTCAAGAGAATGCATATGATTTGGAGAGATAGAGTTTGAGATAGAAAGCATAGAGAGGTTAGGGTCCGATCACATTCACTTAGTTCAAAAGATTCAACAAGAAGACATAGCTATAAGTGAATGCTGTAGAGGACAGAACACTAGTATATATATATGATCAACATAATGAAGATAATCATGAAGACATGTTGAGATTGAAGCCAAACCAAATGTGAAGACATAGAAAATGTAACACCATGGGTAAAACACTTCAAACAGACAAATTTTGTGGTGGCGTTACCCACCATATAGGAAGTATTAGACCCAGACACGGCGCACAATTATCGTGGCGCTCCGTAGTCAAATTCCACATTAATGTATTCACACTTAGAATGTATGTCTTCATTGAATGAAGATATACTTTACTTCATGTGTTGCACATCTAAGTCATCAATATGCATAAGTGTTAGGATGTGTGCCTGATCACAGGACATTTGAGGATTCCAAGATATTTAGCTCACACCATAACTTGCAAAATCTCTGCTCATCCAAGGGCTTGGTGAAGATATCTGCCAATTTCTCTTCAGTGTTGACGTGTATGATATCAATATCTTCCTTCGCAACATGATCTCTGAGAAAGTGATGACGAATTTCAATGTGCTTTGTCTTCGAGTGTTGAACTGGGTTGTTGGCAATCTTGATGGCGCTTTCATTGTCGCAGTAGAGTGGCACTTGCTTCAGATGAATGCCATAGTCTTTGAGTGTTTGCTTCATCCACAGAAGCTGAGCGCAGCAAGATCCAGCAGCAATGTATTCAGATTCAGCAGTGGAGAGAGATACACAGTTCTGCTTCTTTGAAGACCAACATACAAGTGATCGTCCCAGAAAATGACATGTGCCTGATGTAGACTTGCGATCCACCTTGTCACCAGCATAATCAGCATCCGAGAATCCAACCAGATCAAACTCTGAGCCCTTTGGATACCATAATCCTAGAGTTGGGGTGTAAGCCAAATATCGAAGAATTCGCTTCATAGCTAAGTGATGCGATTCCTTTGGTGCCGCTTGGAATCGAGCACACATGCAAACACTAAGCATAATATCTGGCCTAGATGCACATAGATAAAGTAAAGAACCAATCATGGAGCGGTATACCTTTTGATCGAACTCTTTACCATTGTCGTCGGGACCCAGATGATGTTTGGCCGGCATTGGCGTCGTGAAGCCTTTGCAGTCTTGCATACCAAACTTCTTCAGACAATCTTTGAGATACTTCTCTTGGGATATAAAGATGTCGTTGCGTTGTTGACATATTTGAAGACCAAGGAAGAACTTCAGCTCACCCATCATGGACATCTGATATTGCTCTTGCATCATATATCCAAACTCTTCACTGTATTTCTGATTGGTGCAGCCGAAGATAATGTCATCCACATATATTTGGCACACAAACAGTTCACCATCATATGTCTTAGTGAAGAGAGTGGGGTCGAGGGAACCAGATCTGAAGCCTTTGCTCTTCAGGAAGTCTTTGAGTGTGTCATACCAAGCCCGAGGAGCTTGTTTGAGGCCATACAGTGCCTTGTTGAGCTTGTACACCATGTCAGGATGTTTTGGATCTTCAAAGCCAGGCGGTTGTGCAACATACACTTCTTCAATCTTGCCATTGAGAAAAGCACTCTTCACATCCATTTTATATAGAAGTATGTTATGATGATTTGCATAGGCCAGCAGTATGCGTATGGCTTCAAGTCTAGCCACAGGAGCAAATGTTTCATCGAAGTCAATCCCTTCAACTTGAGTGTATCCTTGAGCAACGAGCCGAGCTTTGTTTCTAACAACTTGACCATGCTCATCTTTCTTGTTGCGATATATCCATTTGGTGCCTATTATATTGTGTTCCCGAGGATCAGGACGCTTAACCAGTTCCCATACATTGTTCAGCTCAAACTGTTGAAGCTCTTCTTGCATAGCTTGAATCCATTCAAGTTCCATGAAGGCTTCTTCAACTTTCTTGGGTTCAGTTATTGAGACGAATGCGAAATGCCCACAGAAATTTGCTAGCTGTGTTGCCCTTGAACGAGTGAGTGGACCTGGTGCATTGATGCTATCAATTATTCTCTCAATCTGCACTTCATTTGCAACACGAGGATGTACAGGACGAAGATTTTGCTCTTGCTGATCATTGTCATTGTTAGAGGGATTGCCTTTAGGCTAAGCATTGTCTTCAGGTTGTTCAGGTGCGGAGATGATAAGTTCCTCTTCAGGTTGAGCTTCAGAAGGTATGATTTCTCCAGTTCCCATAAGTTTGATTGATTCACTGGATGGAACTTCATCTAGCACATTTGGCAGGTGCTCTCTTTGTGAGCCGTTAGTCTCATCGAACCACACATCCACTGTTTCAACCACTTTATAATGAAAGAGATTGAAGACTCTATAGGAGTGTGAATCCTTTCCATATCCAAGCATAAAACCCTCATGTGCTTTTGGTGCAAATTTTGAAGTATGATGTGGATCCTTGATCCAGCACCTGGCGCCAAATACTCTAAAGTAACTGACATTTGGCTTCTTGCTAGTGAGGAGCTCATAGGATGTCTTGTTAAGAAGCTTGTGAAGATAAACATGGTTGATGATATGACATGAAGTGTCAATGGCTTTAGGCCAGAATTTTCTTGGAGTCTTGTATTCATCAAGCATCGTCCGAGCCATCTCAATAAGTGTTATGTTCTTGCGTTCGACGACGCCATTCTGCTGTGGCGTGTATGGAGCTGAGAATTAATGTGTGATGCCCAAAGTATCAAGATATGTATCTAGGCCAGTGTTCTTGAATTCAGTGCCATTGTCACTTCTGATGTGCTTTATCTTGGCGCCATAGTTGTTCATTGCTCGATTGGCGAAGCGTCTGAAGACATCCTGCACTTCAGTCTTGTAAAGGATTATATGCACCCAAGTATATCTTGAATAATCATCAACAATGACAAAGCCATAGAGACAAGCAATAGTAGTAAGAGTTGAGTAGTGAGTGGGACCGAAAAGATCCATGTGGAGCAGTTCGAAGGGTTGAGTCGTTGTCATGATTGTCTTCGAATGATGCTTGGCCCTCGTCATCTTTCCTGCTTCACAGGCACCGCATAAGTGATCCTTCTTGAACTTGACGCCCTCGATGCCTATGACATGCTTCTTCCTTGCAAGGGTGTGGAGGTTCCTCATGCCAGCATGCCCTAGCCTTCGATGCCAGAGCCAGCATTCAGAAGCTTTTGCTAGAAGACATACTGCAAGTTGTGGTCCTACTGAGAAATCTACCACGTACAAATCATCTTTCCGATACCCTTCAAACACTAGAGACTTGTCAGATTCCATCAGTACAAGGCAACGATATTTTCCAAACATCACAATCATGTTTAAATCGGAAAGCATTGAGACAGACATTAAGTTGAAACCAAGGGATTCAACAAGCATGACTTTATCCATGTGTTGATCCTTTGAGATTGCAACTCTACCTAGACCCAATACCTTGCTTTTACCAGTGTCAGCAAATGTGATGTGACTTTTGTCTGATGGACGTAAAGTTGAGTCCATGAGAAGGCTTCGCTTGCCAGTCATGTGATTTGTACACCCACTATCAATAATCCATTTTGAAGCAGCTGGTGTCATACCCTACAGTGCAGTTAGGGGGATAGGCTTCGCGAAGAGAATTGTGAAGCAAAAACATTTGACGAACCAGTGGATTATTAAAGCTTAGATCGAGATTAGGACTGATAGGGAAAGTTGCAAGCGATTCAGAAACAAGGTACATAGTAAGACCATTTGGGCATTTGATCTTGCGCCCTACAAGATGTTTAAGGTCCCTAGCAATAGTGTCAGACAATTTTGGTTTTCGTCTGGAGACCTTTCCCTGCAAAAGAGAGTTAAGCTTTCTTAGCCACCCATATCATCAGGGGTGGCTTCGAAGCAATAAGTCTAAGTGCAGCATCTGAGAACTTTGGCTTTGGAGCCCTAGCGAACAGTCTTGCATGAGGACAATAGTACTCATAAGAATAAGCAGAATAGTTCTTGGTCTTATGAACATGGTGGTTTGATGGACCGCGCTCATATTCATAGGCCTGAGTATGGCTTCCCTGCAAAACATTTGCGTTAGTGTGACTTAGGTGAGTCTTCTGTCTGTATGAAGCCTTTGGACCGTATGAAGCCTGTGGTCAGGGGTTTGTCTTCTTCACTTGTGGTGTCATGATGACATTCACATGGAGATTCTCCAAACACCTTTTCGGCACCCAGATCTTCTTCATAGGCGGTCCATTCCTGCAGTTAGTACCAATATACCTGGCAAACACTTCACCATTCTAATTCTTAAACAGTTTATAGTTTGCATCGAAGGATTCATCAATAACAATGGGGTTAGCACAAATGAAGCCAGATAGAGTGGATGGATCTGCTGAAGGTTCCTTTGCATCAACCCATGTGGTTTTGGGGTACTGCTCAGGTTTCCAGTAAGATCCATCAGCATTCATTTTCCTTACGAACCCAACACCCTCTTTCCTAGGGTTTCGGTTCAGGATCTTCCTTTTGCGGACATCACATAGTGTCTGATGCCCTTTGAGACTTTTGTACATCCCTGTGTCAAGCAGTGTCTTCAACCTAGCATTCTCATCAGAAATAGCAGTGGTATCCTCAGCAGAGGGGTTAGTTTCCACATCAATAGTTGAAGATATTGCAACAGTAGCAGCAGTAGAGCATTCAGCAACAGGAGTAGCGTTATCACGCTCAATGCATTTAATACATGGTGGTTCAAATTCTTCCTGAGATGAACTGATCTGTTCGGCACGAAGTGACTCGTTTTCCTTTTGAAGATCTTCATGAGCCGCTCTCAATTTCTCGAGTTCTTCATGAGTTGTTGAGAGCGTTTCATGACGATTTTCAAGTTCCTCATACTTAATATGAAGATTTTTTATATCTTCAATTAAGGACTGAGATCGAGTCATTTCTGCATCCAACAGGTCATCGCTTTTGTCTAATAGTTTTTGAATATGTTCCATAGCTTTCTGTTGTTTAGTGACAAGGGAAGCAAGTTTTGCATAGCTGGGTCCAAATTCATCACCAGATTCATCATCGCTGGATTCAGATGGATAACATTCAATTACCTTAGCATCATTTGCCATAAGGCATGATGCAGAAGATGATGATTCTGGTTCGAAAGTCATCGCTTTGAGTGACTCCTTAAAGTCCTCGAATCGAGGATCATGACGAGTTCGATGACCCTCATAGACTTCAGAGAGATGGTCCCAGATGAGCTTCACATGATCGAGATGCATGATATTCCTAAACTGATTTTGTGATAGACAGGAGCAGATGACGTCCTTCGCCGTGAGGTTGAGAAGAGTGTACTTGCGAATGTCATCAGCTTCCGCCATCTTGCACAGATCGGTCAAACCAATCTCAGTGACGGTCCACAGCTCGTTGTTTGTTGCCATGAGGCGCTTCTTCATCATGGCCTTCCACTTGGGATACTCGTGACCGTCAAAGATGGGGCATGACACAGTCTTCATACCTGTGGTCGACATAACTAAAACTCCAGGCGGTTAAACCAGAATCACACAGAACAAGGGAGTACCTTGCTCTGATACCAATTGAAAGTGTGTTATATCGACTAGAGGGGGGTGAATAGGCGATTTTTATGAAAGTCTTCAAAACATGGAAGTTTCAAAGACAAATGATAGAAATGAAGCTATTTCCATGCAGCGGAAGGTAGACTACACTAGACAGACAATAGTCAAGCATTCAATGAAGTGAAACCATAATGACTAATAGCAGCTAGGCAGTAAGGATCAGTTACATAGTGAAGACAAATAGATAAAGCAAATAGGCATTGACTTCACAAGAGCCACTAGTAAATGAAGAGATGAGAAGGATAGAACCAGTGTGCGTGACAAAGACAAAGGTTTGGTAGACCAGTTCCAACTGCTGTGACAGTTGTACGTCTGGTTAGGGCGGATAGGTATTTAAACCCGAGGACACTCAGTCCTGAGCACGCAAATCAGAACACTTAATCCTCTCCGTATTCCCCTTGGACTAAGGTCACACAGACCTCGCCCAATCACTCTGGTAAGTCTTCAAGGTAGACTTCCAAACCTTCACAGACTTCGTTCACCGGCGATCCATAATAACCCTTGGATGCCAACCGTTTATGGTTGTAGGGGGTGGGCTATTTATAGCCACTAGGCAACCCAACCTGATTTGTCCGAAATGCCCTGGGTCACTAAGGAACTGACACGTATTCCAACGGTCAGATTTCAAACAAACACGGCAACTTTACTTGGGCTACAAGCAAAGCTGACTTGTCCTACTCTGGACAAGATTCGCTCTCATAGTCTTCACTCGAAGACAAAGGATTTTGGTTAAGCATCACTTCAATCATTCTGACTGGTTCTCTTGGACCCCACTTAACAGTACGATGGTTCCTATGACTCAACAAAGAAGAAAAGTAACTACAAAAGATCTAAGTCTTCGTGCTCCATAGTCTTCATGCGATGTCTTCTCTTGTCATAGTCTTCAATGTGAATGTCTTCACATACCACCTTTGACTTCAATGTCTTCATACATTTTTAGGGGTCATCTCTGGTAGGAAAACCGAATCAATGAGGGACTTCCACCTGTGTTATCCTGCAATTCTCACAAACACATTAGTCCCTCAACTAGGTTTGTCGTCAATACTCCAAATCCAACTAGGGGTGGCACTAGATGCACTTACAAGTAGCTATGTGTTTGATATCCCTCTCTCGTGTTCTTGAGGTGGTACGATCTTGATGTATCGCGAGCTTTGTTATTATAGTTGGATCTTATGATGTTTCTCCCCCTCTACTCTCTTGTAATGGATTGAGTTTTCCCTTTGAAGTTATCTTATCAGATTGAGTCTTTAAAGATTTGAGAACACTTGATGTATGTCTTGCCGTGCGTATCTGTGGTGACAATGGGATATCACATGATTCACTTGATGTATGTTTTGGTGATCAACTTGCGGGTTCCGCCCATGAACCTATGCATAGGGGTTGGCACACGTTTTCGTCTTGACTCTCTGGTAGAAACTTTGGGGCACTCTTTGAGGTTCTATGTGTTGGTTGAATAGATGAATCTAAGATTGTGTGATGCATATCATATAATCATACCCACGGATACTTGAGGTGACATTGGAGTATCTATGTGACATTAGGGTTTTGGTTGATTTGTGTCTTAAGGTGTTATTCTAGTACAAACTCTAGGGCTGTTTGTGACACTTATAGGAATAGCCCAACGGATTGATTGGAAAGAATAACTTTGAGGTGGTTTCGTACCCTACCATAATCTCTTCGTTTGTTCTCCTCTATTAGTGACTTTAGAGTGACTCTTTGTTGCATGTTGAGGGATAGTTATGTGATCCAATTATGTTATTATTATTGAGAGGACTTACACTAGTGAAAGTATGAACCCTAGGCCTTGTTTCAACGCATTGCAATACCGTTTACGCTCACTTTTATCATTAGTTACCTTGCTGTTTTTATAATTTCAGATTACAAAAACCTTTATCTACTATCCATATTTCACTTGTATCACCATCTCTTCGCCGAACTAGTGCACCTATACAATCTACCATTGTATTGGGTGTGTTGGGGACACAAGAGACTCTTTGTTATTTGGTTGCAGGGTTGCTTGAGAGAGACCATCTTCATCCTACGCCTCCTGCGGATTGATAAACCTTAGGTCATCCACTTGAGGGAAATTTGCTACTGTCCTACAAACCTCTGCACTTGGAGGCCCAACAACGTCTACAAGAAGAAGGTTGTGTAGTAGACATCAAAGGTATACTTCGCTAAACACTTGAAAAGTTAGAGATGTTTGAAACGGAATTGGGTCTGATATCTTGACGATGGAGATTGAAAAAGTGCAACACATCGCGGAAGAATTTTGAGCTGGGTGGGGTAAAACCTTGGAGCAGATGATCAGTAAAGACAATTACTTCACCTTCCTTGGGCTCGGGTTTCTGTGCCTGGGACCCTCCAACGGATGACATCTTTTTGGCTAAGACGCCCATTTGGACATACTTGTTCAATGTTTCCTCGGTAAGCCGGGAGATGACCCAGTTGCATATGGTGATGGTTTTGGCTTTTGACATTTTTGACTACAAAGGAAAATATTTTCGGGTTAAGGATTGTGCTGCTAAGCCAGCCGGTGATTAAAAGGTAAAGTGCATTATACAAAGCCAATTCATAGGCAGAAGGAAGAGCTAGCATGGTTAAAACGGATGACAATGTCGGTTATACAGATTATGAATATATGTCGGCGGCTTAAAATGGGACTAATGGTATATGGCGGGTTACGGTTTATCATTTAAGCCGCCCGAATAGTTACAATATTTCAGATCTATAAGTGAGGATTTACAAAGTCTTGGAAAAATATATTCCACAAATCGGTTCTATAATTTTGGATATACAGCAGTTCAAAAATGAAATAAATTCTAAACTTAACGAGATGGGAGCGGAAAAGCTCATGTGCTCAAATGAGATCTTGTGAAGAAAGAGTGTTTTTTAAGTTGGAAAGGGATGCTAAACCGCTACCGCAGAACTTTGGTACCATATTTAGATCGAACTACATGATCTAAAGAAGAAAATAAGGAACAATGAAGAACACCGATGAACGGTGAAAACCCTAATGCAAATCTGCTACAAGGAAGGAGAATACTTACGGATGCTGTTGAATAGCGGAGGCGTGCCGCAATGCTCTGGTCCGTTCAGGTCGATGCAGCGGCCGAAGTTGAGGGCGCTGGACGGAGACGGCGGCAGCGGAGCTCAGGATGGCTGAGGTGTCGCGAGGAAGAAGATGAAGATGAGGGGCAAGGTAAAAGTTAAAAGGAGGACTGTAGGATCGAGAAGAGGTGTCTAGAGGGGGGTGATTAGACCCTCAACAAATAAAAATAGCCGTTTTTTAAATTCTTTAAGTTAAGGTGGAGTTTTAGCAGAAGTTTGAACATTCACAATACATTTCAAGCAAGCATGGCAAGAGTATATGTGCAGCGGAAAGTAAAGCATGCAACTTGAAAGAAAGTAAAAGGGATGGGGTTGGAGTGTGCAAACGCAATTGGAGACACGGAGATTTTTGGCGTGGTTCTAATAGGTGGTGCTATCGTACATCCACGTTGATGGAGACTTCAACCCACGAAGGGTAATGGTTGCACGAGTCCATGGAGGGGTCCACCCACGAAGGGTCCACGAAGAAGCAACCTTGTCCATCCCACCATGGCCATCGCCCATGAAGGACTTGCCTCACTTGGGTAGATCTTCACGAAGTAGGCGATCTCCTTGCCCTTACAAACTCCTTGGTTCAACTCCACAATCTTGACGGAGGCTCCCAAGTGACACCTAACCAATCTAGGAGACACCACTCTCCAAAAGGTAATAGATGGTGTGTTGATGATGAACTCCTTGCTCTTGTGCTTCAAATGATAGTCTTATCAACACTCAACTCTCTCTCACAGATTTGGATTTGGTGGAAAGATGATTTGAGTGGAAAGCAACTTGGGGAAGGCTAGAGATCAAGATTCTTGTGGTTGGAATGGAATATCTTGGTCTCAACACATGAGTAGGTGGTTCTCTCTCGGAAAATGAATGCTGGAAGTGTAGGCATGTTATGATGGCTCTCCTTACAAATGGGGGACGGGTGGAGGGGTATATATAGCATCCACACAAAATCTAGCCCTTACACACAATTCACCAAACTCGGTGGGACCGAATCGAGAAACTCGGTCAGACTGATTTGGTTCAAAATATGAACATGAGGATTTTCGGTGGGACCGATATGATCAACTCAGTGGGACCGATGTGCTAGGGTTAGGGTAAAACCTCAACTCGGTTTGACTGATTACACAAACTCGGTGGGACCGGTTTTGGTAATAAGCAAAGCAGAGAGTTGTTCAAGCAAACTCGGTGGGACCGGTTGTATATCTCGGCAGGACCGAGATAATTGCAATAGGCAATAGAGAGTTTGCAAGCCCATCTCGATGAGACCGAGATCCCATCGGTGAAACCGGATTGATTAGGGTTTCTGGCAGTGGCTATGTCAAATGAACTCGGTGGCACCGAATAGATCAAATCGGTGGGGCTGAGTTTGACTTTAGGTTTAGGACATATGTGGAAATGAGAAAGTGGTTGAGGGCTTTGGAGCATATCAGTAAGCACTTTGAGCAAGCAAGCCATTAAGCAACACCTCATCCCCTTTTAATAGTATTGGCTTTCCTATGGACTCAATGTGATCTTGGATCACTAAAATGAAAATGTAAAGTCTTGAGCTTTTGCCAATCCTTGTCCTTAGCTTCTTGAAGGGGTTCCACATCCTCTTGTCCATGCCACGCCTTTGTTGAACTTTCAGAACTATACTAGATAAAAGTATTAGTCCAACAAGAGATATGTTGACATTAATTACCAAAATCACCCAGGAAGCACTTGTGCTTTCAATCTCCCCCTTTTTGGTAATTGATGAGAACATACATCAAAGCTTTAGATAAAGATATGAAGAATAATAAGTAAAGCTTTGGAAGGACATGTAACATGCATAGGCTCCCCTACATGTATGTAATCATGTAAATATGGAATATAAGAGCATGTGAATGCATAAGCATGACAGAGCAAGCAATGAGTTACATGTATCTTGGCTATATGCATCAGAGAAAATGATATAGATACATGAAATATACCTTCATGTTCATGAGTCCTTGCAAACAATATGTACATCAGCAAGAGATCATCATGCACATGAGTGTGATGCAAATACTTACCTTGTGGTCTTGGGCTGGCTTTGGAAGAGATGAACCTAAGTAAACAAGGTTACATAACACAGAAACATCTACTAAACAAAGCAAACAGAAACCCACAAGAGTACCAAGATTGGGATGACATGTAGTGAGTGACTACTAGGTACTCTATTGGATATAGACATGTCCCCAAGGAGTAAAGATATGCAATGAATTCGAAGATTTCCTTCCCTTAGAAGTCTTTCTCCCCCTGAATCTTATATGGGATAGTGGGAGAAGTTAGGGAAAGGAAAATCTGCACAAAACAAGAAAATCAGAACAAAAAAATCATAACAAACATACTAACATGTCTTTCCCCTATTAAAGACATGTGACTTCTCTCCTCTTGAATACCAAGCATCTGGGAAGACTAAATTTTTTTTTCTTCCCATGGGGTATCTCTCTCTCTCCCTATGATGTGATTAAGCTTTGATGCGATCTCTCTCTCCCCTTTTGACATTAATTTCCATGAAGGGAACTTCTGGAGTGTGAGTCGAATAGGTTTGGTCCTTGAGACACATGACAAAGCAGCATGTAAAATGTGATGCAGGTAGAGGACAAGAATCATTGAGTGGAGCTGGAACAAATATGCAGGATGCAAATGGCAAAATGTCTCCTCAACATTGAAATCGGTAATACCGAGTTATTTTCTTCGGTGGCACCGAAATGATTCGGTTTGATTGAAGGAGACAAGCCGGTGTGACCGAGGTCAACATAGAGAGAGAACAATTGTCATCTCAACTCACTAGGCAAATAAGATCTCACAAAGATTTACAAGGAATTAACTGAAGGATTTGCAATGAATTGGATGCAGGGAATGCAGAACATAACAGAGAAACACTAGAGAGCTTCATCTAGAATTGGTCTGCGACAGTCACCTATGTTAGAGTATATTGACTGAGGAGTCAAGTGAGAACACTTGATCGTAGGTCATACCCATCGTTTAAGCTCGAAATGGGGTTACCACTTTTCATTTAAGCATTTTGGTGTATTCACATCTTGTTCATCTGCTTTGACCCATGACTTGGGGTAAAGCTTCTCTAAGATGGAATAACATACCTTGGGTGGTGGTGTTGAATTTGATCATGTAGTTGAACTTGTGTGGGATTCTCAAGGTTGATGTAGCTCATCGATGAGTTGGGAGCACCATTTGTAGTTTGAGTTCATCTACCTACATGGGTTAGTCTTGCAAGGAAGAGCACTTGTGTATCCAAAATGACAATCATGAGATTTGATATCAAGTGGAATTTGATATAAAGAAATTGTCAAAGGATATGTTGAATGGTTTCATGCTTCCTTGTCTTCAACCACCATATTGTAGAGTGTTGGTGATGTAGAGATTGCTCAAGATGTGAGTGATTCGCAATCTCATAGATTTAGATTTATCCAAGTACCTACAAGGGTTAGATAGCATGCAAGGGTGCAAATATATCCAAGACATATGATCATCATCACAAGAGAAATATCAAGTATTAGTCAAAGGCTCATGCCTTGCATGTATTCAAATGAGGTTTCTACTCCAAGTTTGAAGCATCAATGATGTTCAATTCACCTCTCAAACGGCAAAATACTTTCTCATCAAGCGGTTTGGTGAAAATATCCGCCAATTGCTTATCGGTACGAACATGCTTAAGATCAGTGTCTCCTTTAGCAACATGATCTCGAATGAAGTGATGACGAACTTCAATATGCTTAGTTGGAGAATGTTGCACGGGATTGTGAGAAATCTTAATATCACTTTCATTGTCACAAAGCAATGGAACATGTTTCACATATATGCCATAATCTTTAACAGTTTGAGTCATCCAAAGTAATTGAGCACAACATGAACCAGCGGCAATGTATTCCGCTTCGGCGGTGGATAAGGATACCGAGTTTTTTTTGGATGACCAAGACACTAGAGATCTACAAAGAAATTTACAAGTATCCGAAGTGGACTTTCTATCAACCTTATCACTAGCATAGTCCGAATCGGAGTAGCCAACAAGATCAAAAGAAGACCTCTTAGGATACCAAATGACAAAAATTGGTGTATGGATTAAGTATCTCACTATCCTTTTCACAGCCTTAAGATGACATTCTTTGGGGGTCGCTTGATATCGTGCACACATGCATACACTTAGCATAATATCGAGATGGGAGGCACATAGATATAAAAATGAACCAATCATAGAGCGATAAACCTTTTGGTCAACTGGTTTGCCATCCTTAGTCAAGTCAAGATGTCCACTAGTAGGCATGGGTGCATTTAAACCTTTGCATTATTGCATGTTGAACTTCTTGAATAAGTCCTTGGTATACTTTATTTGGGAAACAAAGCTACCTCCTTAGTTTGCTTGATTTGCAAACCAAGAAAGAACTTGAGTTCACTCATCATAGACATCTCAAACTTCTCCGACATTAGCTTTCCAAACTTTTCACTAAAATGAGGGTTAGTCGAAGCAAATATGATATCATCAACATAAATTTGGCACACAAATAATTCTCCATTAACCCTTTTAGTAAAAAGAGTAGAATCATTTTTTTCAATCTCAAAGCCTTTTTCAATAAGGAACTTGGTCAAGAATTTATACCAGGCTCTATGAGCTTGTTTAAGACCATAAGAAGCTTTGTGAAGTTTGTAAACATGGTCAGGTTTCTTAGGATTAACAATGCCGGGAGGTTGTTTAACATAAACTTCCTCCTCAATTTCACCATTTAGAAAGGCACTTTTAATGTCCATTTGGTACAAGGCAATATCATGGTGATTAGTGATACGTCTCCAACGTATCTACTTTCTCTCACGCTTTTCCTCTTGTTTTGGACTCTAATTTGCATGATTTGAATGAAACTAACCCCGGACAGATGCTGTTTTCAGCAGAACTACCATTGTGTTGTTTTTGTGCAGAAATAAAAGTTCTCGGAATGGAAAGAAACTTTGCGAGGAATTTTTATATAATATATAAGAATTTCTGGTGCCAAGACCTACTGGAGAGGGGCCCCTGGGTGGGCACAACCCACCAAGCCGCGCCCCCCTCTCCTGGCGCCCCCAAGTGGGTTGTACCCACCTGGTGGCCCCGCAGACCTCAACCGTGACACTATAAATTCCTATTTCCGAACAAAAAAATAAGGGAGAAAGAATTATCGCGATCCACGAGATGGAGCCGCCGCCAAGCCATGTTCTTCCTTGTGAGGGCAGATCTGGAGTCTGTTTGGGGCTCCAAAGAGGGGGATATTCGTTCTTCGTCATCACTAACCCTTCTCCATCGCCAATTCCATGACGCTCCCCACCTGGAGTGAGTAATTCCTTCGTAGGCTCGCTGGTCGGTGAGGAGTTGGATGAGATTCATCATGTAATCGAGTTAGTTTTGTTAGGGCATGATCCCTAGTATCCACTATGTTCTTAGATTGATGTTGCTATGACTTTGACATGCTTAATGCTTGTCACTTTGGGCCCGGGTGCCATGATTTCAGATCTGAACCGTTTATGAATTCATCATTATATCCATGTTTTAGATCCGATCTTGCAAGTTATAGTCACCTACTACGTGTTATGATCCGACAACCCCGGAGTGACAACAACTGGGCCCACTCTCGGTGATGACCATAGTTTTGAGGAGTTCATGTATTCACTATGTGTTAATGCTTTGTTCTGGTTCTCTATTAAAAGGAGGCCTTAATATCCCTTAGTTTCCAATATGGACCCCGCTGTCACGGCAGGGTAGGACAAAAGATGCCATGCAAGTTCTTTTAATAAAGCATGTATGACTATTTACGGAATACATGCCTACATTATATCGATGAACTGGAGCTAGTGTCGTATCGCCTTAGGTTATAACTGTCACATGATGAATATCATCCAACAAGTCACCGTTCCAATGCCTACAAACTTTTCCATATTGTTTTTGCTAAGTTACTACTGCTATCAGCACTGTTACACTTGCTACAAAATTACTGCTATCACTATTACTGTTACTATTGCTGCTGCTACTACTATCAGCACTATCAAACTACTTTGCTACTAATCACTTTGTTGCAGATAATTAATCTCCAGGCATGGTTGAATTGACAACTCAGCTGCTAATACCTTCAAATATTCTTTGGCTCCCTTTGTGTTGAATCTATAAATTTGGGTTGAATACTTTACCTCGAAAACGGTTGTGTTCCCCTATACTTGTGGGTTATCAAGACCTTTTTCTGGCATCGTTGCTGGGGAGCATAGCTATATTTGTTGAGTCACTTGGGATTATTATCATATTATCACTATGAAGAATCCGAAGGATCCTAAAACTAAGATATTTCCCTCAAGGACGAGGGGAGGTATGGAACTGCCATCCAGTTATGCTTTAGATTCACCTTCTGTTATGAATAAACTTGCAACACCACCACATGCTATGTCAACTCTGATATGTCGCAAGTTATTGATGATGCTAATTCTACTATGAATGATGCTTATGATGATGCTAGTACCTTGCTTAATAATGATGATGTGCCACTTGGTGAATTTCTTGATAAACAAATTGCTAGAGTTGTACAACATGATGTTGTTGAATCTGATGAATGATCTTGAAACTGAACCTCTTGAAACACCTTCTAGAACTAGCCCTCCTAGATATGAATTGCCTAAGGTACCGGAAGGTTATGTTATGAGTGAAGAAACAACTAGAGATATTCTTGCTTGTAATGATAGAGATGATCTAGAGAAATTACTACACAAGTATAAAGAAAATTCTCTGAATGCTAGAATGAAATGTGATCCTAAGTTTGCTACTTCACCTATCTTTATTGATGATAAGGATTATGAATTCTCTGTCAACCCAGAGTTAATTACTCTGGTTGAATCT
Organism: Triticum urartu; assembly: GCF_003073215.2. Taxonomy (NCBI): domain Eukaryota; kingdom Viridiplantae; phylum Streptophyta; class Magnoliopsida; order Poales; family Poaceae; genus Triticum; species Triticum urartu. Next base: position 112,650,959 of record NC_053025.1, read on the forward strand.
GATCCTTTCCACGGTTATTGTTGGGGAACGTAGTAATTTCAAAAAAAAATCCTACGCACACACAAGATCATGGTGATGCATAGCAACGAGGGGGGAGAGTGTGTCCTCGTACCCTCGTAGACCGAAAGCGGAAGCGTTAGCACAACGCGGTTGATGTAGTCGTACATTTTCACTATCTGACCGATCCAAGTACCGAACGCACGGCACCTCCAAGTTTTGCACACGTTTAGCTCGATGACGTCCCTCGAACTCCGATCCAGCCGAGTTTTGAGGGAGAGTTTCGTCAGCATGATGGCGTGGTGAAGATGATGATGTTCTACCGACGTAGGGCTTCTCCTAAGAACCGCTACAGTATTATCGAGTTGGACTATGGTGGAGGGGGGCACCGCACACGGCTAAAAGATCAAACGATCAACTGTTGTGTCTCTGGGGTGCCCCCTGCCCCCGTATATAAAGGAGCAAGGGGGGGTGCGGCCGGCCTAGAGAGGGGCGCGCCAGGAGGAGTCCTACTCCTACCGGGAGTAGGACTCCCCCCCTTTCCTTGTTGGACTAGAGAGAGAGGGGAAAGAGGTGGAGGAGAAGAAGGAAGGGGGGGTGCCGCCCCCCTCTCCTTGTCCTATTCAGACTAGGGGAGAGGGGGCGCGGCCCTTGCCCTAGCCGCCTCTCCTCTCTCCCACAAAGGCCCACTAAGGCCCATTAAGTCCCCGGGGGGTTCCGGTAACCTCCCGGTACTCCGGTAAAATCCTGATTTCACCCGGAACACTTCCGATATCCAAACATAGGCTTCCAACATATCAATCTTCATGTATCGACCATTTCAAGTCTCCTCGTCATGTCCGTGATCACATCCGGGACTCCGAACAACCTTCGGTACATCAAAACATATAAACTCATAATATAACTGTCATCGAAACGTTAAGCGTGCGGACCCTACGTGTTCGAGAACTATGTAGACATGACTGAGACACGTCTCCGGTCAATAACCAATAGCGGAACCTGGATGCTCATATTGGCTCCCACATATTCTACGGAGATCTTTATCGGTCAAACCGCATAACAACATATGTTGTTCCCTTTGTCATCGGTATGTTACTTGCCCGAGATTCGATCGTCGGTATCTCAATACCTAATTCAATCTCATTACCGGCAAGTCTCTTTACTTGTTCTGTAATACATCATCCCGCAACTAACTCATTAGTTGCAATGCTTGCAAGGCTTAAGTGATGTGCATTATCGAGAGGGTCCAGAGATACCTCTCTGACAATCGGAGTGACAAATCCTAATCTTGAAATACACCAACCCAACAAGTACCTTTGGAGACACCTGTAGAGCACCTTTATAATCACCCAGTTATGTTGTGACGTTTGGTAGCACACAAAGTGTTCCTCCGTTAAAAGGGAGTTGCATAATCTCATAGTCATAGGAACATGTATAAGTCATGAAGAAAGCAATAGCAACATACTAAATGATCGTGTGCTAAGCTAACGGAATGGGTCATGTCAATCACATCATTCTCCTAATGATGTGATCCCGTTAATCAAATGACAACTCATGTCTATGGATAGGAAACATAACCATCTTTGATCAATGAGCTAGTCAAGTAGAGGCATACTAGTGACACTCTGTTTGTCTATGTATTCACACATGTATTATGTTTCCGGTTAATACAATTCTAGCATGAATAATAAACATTTATCATGATATAAGGAAATAAATGATAACTTTATTATTGCCTCTAGGGCATATTTCCTTCAGTCTCCCACTTGCACTAGAGTCAATAATCTAGTTCACATCACCATGTGATTTAATACCAATAGTTCACATCACCATGTGATTAACACCCATAGTTCACATCGACATGTGACCAACACCCAAAGGGTTTACTAGAGTCAATAATCTAGTTCAGATCGCTATGTGATTAATACCCAAAGAGTACTAAGGTGTGATCATGTTTTGCTTGCGAGGGAAGTTTAGTTAACACGTCTGCCACATTCAGATCCGTATGTATTTTGCAAATTTCTATGTCAACAATGCTCTACACGGAGCTACTCTAGCTAATTGCTCCCACTTTCAATATGTATCTAGATTGAGACTTTGAGTCATCTGGATCAGTGTCAAAACTTGCATCGACGTAACCCTTTACGATGAACCTTTTGTCACCTCCATAATCGAGAAACATATCCTTATTCCACTAAGGAATATTTTGACCAATGTCCAGTGATCTACTCCTAATCACTATTGTACTCCCTTGCCAAACTCGGGGCAGGGTATACAATAGGTTTGGTACACAGATGGCATACTTTATAGAACCTATGGTTGAGGCATAGGGAATGACTTTCATTCTCTTTCTATCTTCTGTTGTGGTCGGGCTTTGAGTCTTACTCAATTTCACACCTTGTAACACAGGCAAGAACTCTTTCTTTGACTGTTCCATTTTGAACTACTTCAAAATCTTGTCAAGGTATGTACTCATTGAAAAACTTATCAAGCGTCTTTATCTATCTCTGTAGATCTTGACGCTCAATATGTAAGCATCTTCACCGAGGTCTTTCTTTGAAAAACTCCTTTCAAACATTCCTTTATGCTTTGCGGAATAATTCTACATTATCTCCGATCAACAATATGTCATTCAAAATACAGGCTTCTCCAAAAGTCTGTACAAAACAAAATGCTTTGATCACACTATCAAAGTGTTTATTCCAACTCCGAGAGGCTTGCACTAGTCCATAAATGGATCGCTGGAGCTTGCACACTTTGTTAGCTCCCTTTGGATTGACAAAACCTTCCGGTTGCATCATATACAACTCTTCTTCCAGAAATCCATTCAGGAATGCAGTTTTGACATCCATTTGCCAAATTTCATAATCATAAAATGCAGCAATTGCTAACATGATTCGGACAGACTTAAGCATCGCTACGGGTGAGAAGGTCTCATGGTAGTCAATCCCTTGAACTTGTTGAAAACCTTTTGCAACAATTCGAGCTTTATAGACAGTAACATTACCGTCAGCGTCAGTCTTCTTCTTGAAGATCCATTTATTCTCAATTGCTTGCCGATCATTGGGCAAGTCAACCAAAGTCCATACTTTGTTCTCATACATGGATCCCATCTCAGATTTCATGGCCTCAAGCCATTTCGCGGAATCTAGGCTCACCATCACTTCTTCATAGTTTGTAGGTTCATCATGGTCTAGTAACATAACTTCCAGAACAGGATTACCGTACCACTCTAGTGCGGATCTTACTCTGGTTGACCTACGAGGTTCAGTAGAATCTTGATCTAAAGTTTCATGATCATCATCATTAACTTCCTCACTAATTGGTGTAGGTGTCGCAGAAATCGGTTTCTGTGATGAACTACTTTCCAATAAGGGAGCAGGTACAGTTACCTCATCAAGTTCTACTTTCCTCCCACTCACATCTTTCGAGAGAAACTCCTTCTCTAGAAAAACTCCGAATTTAGCAATAAAAGTCTTGCCTTCGGATTTGTGATAGAAGGTGTACCCAACAGTCTCCTTTGGGTATCCTATGAAGACACATTTCTCCGATTTGGGTTCGAGCTTATCAGGTTGAAGTTTTTTTCACATAAACATCGCAGCCCCAAACTTTCAGAAACGACATCTTTGGTTTCTTACCAAACCACAGTTCATAAGGCGTCGTCTCAACGGATTTTGATGGTGCCCTATTTAACGTGAATGCGGCCGTCTCTAAAGCATAACCCCAAAATGATAGCGGTAAATCAGTAAGAGACATCATAGATCGCACCATATCTAGTAAAGTATGATTCCGACGTTCAGACACACCATTACGCTCTGGTGTTCCGGGTGGCGTGAGTTGCGAAACTATTCGGCATTGTTTCAAATGAAGACCAAACTCATAACTCAAATATTCACCTCCACGATCAGATCGTAGAAACTTTATTTTCTTGTTACGATGATTTTCAACTTCACTCTGAAATTCTTTGAACTTTTCAAACGTTTCAGACTTATGTTTCATTAAGTAGATATATACATAGCTGCTCAAATCATCTGTGAAGATCAGGAAATAATGATACCTGCCACGAGCCTCAATATTCATCGGACCACATACATCAGTATGTATGATTTCCAACAAATCTGTTGCTCGCTCAATTGTTCCGGAGAACGGAGTCTTAGTCATCTTGCCCATGAGGCATGGTTCGCAAGCATCAACTGATTCATAATCAAGTGATTCCAAAAGCCCATCGGCATGGATTTTCTTCATGCGCTTTACACCAATATGACCTAAACGGCAGTGCCACAAATAAGTTGCACTATCATTATTAACTTTGCATCTTTTGGCTTCAATATTATGAAAATGTGTATCACCACGATCGAGATCCAACAAACCATTTTCATTGGGTGTATGACCATAGAAGGTTTTATTCATGTAAACAGATCAACAATTATTCTCTAACTTACATGAATAATCGTTTTGCAATAAACATGATCCAATCATATTCATGCTCAACGCAAACACGAAATAACATTTATTTTAGGTTTAACACTAATCCCGCAAGTGTAGGTAGTGTGCGATGATGATCATATCAATCTTGGAACCATTTCCAATACAAATCGTCACTTCACCCTTAACTAGTCTCTGTTCATTCTGCAACTCCCGTTTCGAGTTACTATTCTTAGCAACTGAACTAGTATCAAATACTGAGGGATTGCTATAAACACTAGTAAAGTACACATCAATAAGATGTATATCAAATATACCTATGTTCACTTTGCCATCCTTCTTATCCGTCAATTACTTGGGGTAGTTCCGCTTCCAGTGACCAGTCCCTTTGCAGTAAAAGCACTCAGTTTCAGGCTTAGGTCCAGACTTGGGTTTTTTCACTTGAGCAGCAACTTGCTTGCCGTTCTTCTTGAAGTTCCCCTTTCTTCCCTTTGTCCCTTTACTTGAAACTAGTGGTTTTGTTTACCATCAACACTTGATGCTTTTCTTGATTTCTACCTCCGCATCCTTTAGCATGGCGAAGAGCTCGGGAATTGTCTTATCCATCCCTTGCATATTATAGTTCATCACGAAGCTCTCGTAGCTTGGTGGCAGTGATTGGAGAATTCTGTCAATGACGCTATCATCCGGAAGATTAACTCCCAGTTGAATCAAGTGATTGCAGTACCCAGACATCTTGAGTATATGCTCACTGACAGAAGTATTCTCCTCCATCTTACAGCTATAGAACTTTCATATCTCTAAATCCGGGTATTTGCTTGAAATATTAAATTCAACTCCTGGAACATCTCATATGGTCCATGACGTTCAAAACGTCTTCGAAGTCCCGATTCTAAGCCGTTTAAGAATAGTGCACTAAACTATCAAGTAGTCATCATATTGAGCTAGCCAAACGTTCATAACATCTGCATCTGCTCCTGCAATAGGTTTGTCACCTAGTGGTGCATCAAGGACATAATTCTTCTATGCAGTAATGAGGATAAACCTCAGATCACGGATCCAATCTGCATCATTGCTACTAACATCTTTCAACTTAGTTTTCTCTAGGAACATATCAAAAATAAAACAGGGGAGCTAAACGCAAGCTATTGACCTAGAACATAGATATGCTAATACTACCAGGACTAAGTTCATGATAAATTTAAGTTCAATTAATCATATTACTTAAGAACTCCCACTTAGATAGACATCCCTCTAATCATCTAAGTGATCGCGTGATCCATATCAACTAAACCATGTCCGATCATCACGTGAGATGCAGTAGTTTCAATGGTGAACATCACTATGTTGATCATATCTACTATATGATTCACGCTCGACCTTTCGGTCTCCGTGTTCCGAGGCCATATCTGTTATATGCTAGGCTCGTCAAGTTTAACCTAAGTATTCCGTGTGTGCAACTGTTTTGCACCCATTGTATTTGAACGTAGAGCCTATCACACCCGATCATCATGTGGTGTCTCAGCACGAAGAACTTTCGCAACGGTGCATACTCAGGGAGAACACTTATACTTTGATAATTTAGTGAGGGGTCATCTTATAATGCTACTGTCAATTAAAGCAAGATAAGATGCATAAAAGATAAACATCACATGCAATCAATATAAGTGATATGATATGGCTATCATCATCTTGTGCTTGTGATCTCCATCTTCGAAGCACCGTCATGATCACCATCATCACTGGCGCGACACCTTGATCTCCATCGTAGCATCGTTGTCGTCTCGCCAATCTTATGCTTCTACGACTATCACTACCGCTTAGTGATAAAGTAAAGCATTACAGGGCGATTGCATTGCATACAATAAAGTGTCAACCATATGGCTCCTGCCAGTTGCCGATAACTCGGTTACAAAACATGATCATCTCATACAATAAAATTTAGCATCATGTCTTGACCATATCACATCACAACATGCCCTGCAAAAACAAGTTAGACGTCCTCTACTTTGTTGTTGCAAGTTTTACGTGGCTGCTACGGGCTTAGCAAGAACCGTTCTTACCTACGCATCAAAACCACAACGATAGTTTGTCAAGTTGGTGCTGTTTTAACCTTCGCAAGGACCGGGCGTAGCCACACTCAGTTCAACTAAAGTTGGAGAAACTGACACCCGCCAGCCACCTGTGTGCAAAGCACATCGGTAGAACCAGCCTCGCGTAAGCGTACGCGTAATGTCGGTCCAGGCCGCTTCATCCAACAATACCGCCGAACCAAAGTATGACATGCTGGTAAGCAGTATGACTTATATCGCCCACAACTCACTTGTGTTCTACTCGTGCATATGACATCTACGCATAAAACCTAGCTCGGATGCCACTGTTCGGAAACGTAGTAATTTCAAAAAAATTCCTACGCACACACAAGATCATGGTGATGCATAGCAATGAGGGGGAGAGTGTGTCCACGTACCCTCGTAGACCGAAAGTGGAAGCGTTAGCACAGCGCGGTTGATGTAGTCGTACGTCTTCACGATCCGACCGATCCAAGTATCGAACGCACGGCACCTCCGAGTTCTGCACATGTTCAGCTCGATGATGTCCCTCGAAATCCGATCCAGCCAAGTGACGATGATGATGTTCTACCGACGCAGGGCTTCACCTAAGCACCGCTACAGTATTATCAAGGTGGACTATGGTGGAGGGGGGCACCGCACATGGCTAAAAGATCAAACGATCAACTGTTGTGTCTGTGGGGTGCCCCCCTGCCCCATATATATATAGGAGCATGGGGGGTTGTGGCCGGCCTAGAGAGGGGCGCACCAGGAGGAGTCTTACTCCTACTGGGAGTAGGACTCCCCCCTTTTCCTTGTTGGACGAGGAGAGAGAGGGGAAAGAGGTGGAGGAGAAGAAGGAAGGGGGCGCCGCCCCCCTCTCCTTGTCCTATTCGGACTAGGGGGGAGGGGGCGTGCACTACAAAAAAATACACTTCCCTGATGATACGTGTTTGTCACAGTAGGTCACTTTTTTTGTCATGCATGTACATCCATGACAAATTTATGACAGAATCAAGATAGTCATACATGTGCTGTCGTAGAAGTGTTCCATGACATTACCAAAATTATCATCATGGAAGTGTCCACTTCCATGACGATAAATCACGCGTCACAGAAGTGCTTTCGTCAAGGGTGACCGACACATGGCATCCACCGTAATGGAATGCCGTTAAGCTATCGGGTCGGGTTTTGGATCCGATAACCCGTTAACAGCCCCGACCAATGGGAAATTTCCACGTGTAAAATTCTTATTGGCCGGACGAAACACGTGTCAGCTCGTCAGTGGGTCAGATAGGCGCCTATGATATGTCGACACGTGGCACAGCCCAACAGTGGCCCATTTAGCTTACAAAGCCGGCCCATTTGACTTGGTCAAAACTTAACGGGCTGGCCCATGAAAAGCCTGTTAATGGTCTCTTCGCAAATAGCCCATTTTACGGCCCGTTAACTCACGGCCCGTTAGGCCCTAAAGGAAATCGGCCCAACAACGTCATGTGGGTCGTCGAATATAATACCAGCCCATTTCACTTTCGGCCCATGTATGGCCCACGACGTCTTTCGGCCCATATGAGGCCTTCGTATCTTCCGGCCCATTACAGGCCCACGGTGACTCTAGCCCATAATGAACAGTAATTTTCTTTATACCCGTTAACGGCCCATGATTTACATGGGCCGTTTCCAGCCTGTGTTAGCTTTCGGCCTATTGACGGCCCATACATTCTTGGGCTCCTTTTCGGCCCTCGATTACTTCCGGCTCGTTACTGGCCTGTTCCCCTAATGGGCCAAATTCGGCCCATGGCAAGAGTCGGCTCGTTACTGGCCTGTTCCACTAATGGGCCAAATTCGGCCCATGGCAAGAGTCGGCCCGTTACTGGCCTATTACCCTAATGGGCCAAATTCGGCCCATGGCAAGAGTCGGCCCGTTTCTGGCCTGTTAACCCGTTGCATCGTTTCTAGCCCATCATATATTCTGGCCCATTAACGACCTGTTATGCCTATGACAGAATTAAGCCTTTGCTGCCCTACGGCCTGTTAACGGCCTGTTACCGTGCTGGGTCGATACCAATTACACCTGATTATGGCCCATGTAGACCCATTTATCCGACGGCCCAAGGCCCACCGATTACAGGCCCATTTATCGACGGCCCGTAGGAGACCCATGGATCCTACGGCCCGTATGTGGCCCATGGTAGTTGCGGCCACTAGCAAACCAGGGAAAAACAAGACTAGGAAATAAATAAGGCCGAAACTAATGCTAGGCTATTAAGGCGATTGCACAGATTACATCCACTCGGCATCAAAGATCGCCACCTATGCAAATATAGGGAACACCCTACACTATACAAAAATGGCTTGCTATTTTCTTCAGGCGGTGGCTGCACGTTAAGAATAAATTTTGTATCGCACCAAAACAAATTACAACTATATAACAAAGGGAAGGTTGGCATAAAACTTAACAGTCTAGCAGATAAATGCACCACCAGAAGTTCCGAAGCTCGGTTCATTTGACCTGATTGTTACGTTTTCATGCTGTATTGTCTGATGGAGCACCATAACCCTCGCCTTAATTTCCCCTAGGCTCCTGAACAACATAGCAAATGTCTGATAGTCTGGTTTCAAAACCATGCATATCTTGACGACATTGAGTAATGTTTCTCCTTGTTTCACAAAGGATCTCTATTAGGGAATGGACTTGTGTCTGGAGCACAGATACAACATTGCTTTGAGCTTGCATATCTTGATCATGAGGCAGTTTGGACGATATTGCCTTAACAACCAACCCAGTATTACGCAGGAACGTGCTTTTGGCACTGTTAGTGGACAGGTACTGACCCACTGCAGGAAGAGCTGACATTGCGGTTATAGTTGCCTCGCCACCTTCAGAAGGTGGCGGTTCCACCATTTTTTCCATAGCTCGCTGAAAAGTTGAGGTTTTACATTAGTAGTACCCGAATAGAACATATTAAGGAGGCAGCAAAACCAAACAAAATAGCTTTGGTCTATATACAGAACTTATTCTGGTGAACCCATGTAAAATATTAGTTGTATTTTATTGCAAAGTACATAATAAAACTATGTTCCAACACATATGACCATGTACCATCGCTAATGTATTGTCGATTTCTTCACATTGTATTGAGGGCTAAGGATAAAGAGACGAAGTTTATAATACGGTAAGCATAGTATGACGTCATTCATATCACAAAACAACTGAGAACAGACAAACATGCAATTGTAACGTTGTGTGGGCAAGTCCAGCACGGAACTAGATTACGGGTCAAGATCAAAGGAACATCACTCCTCTCTTTTAAACCTTGTAAGGTGCAATGATACGCTAAGGCAATTGTGTATAAAATTGAAAAGAGTAATAGACATTGGCTGCAAACCATGCAGTTCAAGGCACAAGTCAGAGTAAGTAGTAGTTAAAAGGCATGAGGATTAAGGACTTACAACAGCGGCTTTGACTAGTGTAGTCATGCCCTTCTTCTTGCTGGTGTGACAGTCCTTGAAGATTTCCACAGCATTTGGTTCAGGTACTTTTTGGTCCTTGCGGGCTTTCCATTGCATTTGGAACAAGTCAATATAGATCTGATAATATGGTACAACGAAAAGAGTGAAATAGCAGCTAATTACAAGAGCCTCGCAGTGTGCAATATAGCTACGAGATCTTGTCGTTTGTTGGAATTTCACTTTCGTACGGTTGGCCTTGTTCTTTGAACAGTTCACCTACAAGAAGATAGATTTGTGTGGCACATACGTAAATAGGACTTCAACATGTGATCTGATGACATATATATAATGTACCTGATACTTCGGATCGGACCAGTGTTTAACGAGGCCTCTCCAGTCTTCATCGGATATATTTTCCACTGGAGATGTTTGGGCAAGTTCACTGTTAGCCTTGCCTTCAAAGTGAGTTTTCCTCAAGTTATACCGATACTGTCGCAGAGCAGACTTGAAAACATGGGTGCAAGCTTGTCTGGTTGCATCATCTTGGCTATCTAACTTGAACCTCATCTGTTGAAAATTATGGGAGTCTCATTATCAGCAACCTAGAAAGTATTGGACAGAGCAAGACGATATTACTAGTTTCCATACATAACCATACTTACAGATAAATGGTCAAGGAAGATGTTGAACTGGGTTTCGTCTTTGTCATTCCTGTACTGAATCCATGTTGGGAGGATACGTACATGACACCTAACAGCAACCGTTGCCTCTGATACTAACTTGGCTGACTCTGTAGCATCACGTGGCCTTTTTAAACCTGCCTCAAAATGGATCTCCATTCTTCCTCCTCTAGATTTAGTTAACCTATCAAGCATTATCCCTGATGTTTGTTTCCTCTTGCGCCTAGGTGCTAGTCCAACAACAAACATAGGAAGTGTTAGTGTACATCAAACTGTGAGACTACATATAAAGAAGCATGCGACTGTAACTTGACTCCAGCAACTACCTTCTTGTTGTTGAAGCTCACAAGGTTCATCTGATATTGCCAACTCGTCTTGTGTCAAGAGTGCTTGGGAAGTAGTGTCAGGTGGCAAGGGAGCTTGGGAACGTGCTGCTAGCTCAGTTGACGCACGAGTACGTCGTGCAGCTGGTAGTTCTATGGTAGGTGTTGCAAGAACTAGGGCTGTCTCTGCTTGTTTGGTGGCAGCTATTTGTTTCTGTTTGTCTTTTTTTGCAACTCGTGTAGCATGGGATGTCGTGTTTGTAGAATTTTCTGCTGGACTTTGACCTTCTACTGCACCATCAGTACCAGCAGAATCTGCAGGATTCATCCGCTTCTCATTCCCTGCCATTCTATGTTTCTTCCTCTTTCTCTGTGCCATGTTAAGTCAAGCCGACAAGAAAAATGAATAACAATTTAGTTCTTCAGAACAAATTGATGCGTGATGCAGACGAACTGAACTTTGATGTTAGACAAGCACATGATAGGAGGATGTAATATGTATGAAAACAGGACGGAAGAGATAACCAGAACTATGATGTGTAAACTAAGAAGAAGACATTTCACCAAATTAGAAGCAATGCAATGGAAGGTAGACACCATATGAAATATGCTACAAATATCACTCTACCAAGTTAACAGTGTATCATCATAAATGGCGTTTAAACAAATGTGAAGCAGTACAAGAAATAAATCATATGCAAGATGCGAACAACATCACACTACCATGTTAGAGGTCTCTCATCATTAGTGCCATTGCATATTCACAGCTTATGATGTGTAAACTAAGGAGGAGGCATTTCAACAAATTAGAAGCAATGAAAGCTAGACACCATATGAAAGATGCAACGAATATCACTCTACCAAGTTAAAACTGTCTCGTCATAAGTGCCATTTCAACAAATTAGTAATACAAGCTAGAAAAGAATGTGAGATGTAACCTATATCACACTCCGAAGTCAAACGTGTCTTATGATAAGTGATTGTTGTAGGTTACACAACAATAGTAATTTGATGTAAGAACATGGTGTGATAGACAGATATTGTATGTTCTAGAAACAGGAATTCAACAAAATTAGAAGCAATACAAGCTAGACATCACACATAACATGCAACCACATATAACAGTGTCAAGTTAGAGGGAGCACCGGTGATGCTGCACTAGGGGAGACGTGCTCATCATAAACACAGCTTTGTTGAGTGTCTATGCATGTGTTGTCTTGGAAATCATCCTGGGGGTGTGGAGGAGTAGAAACTGTAGAGGCCCTCCGTTCGGAAGGGGCACCTTTATCCCCTGCCTTGCTAACTTCCTTCCGCTTTATTGATTTTGAATTGTCAAGTAAAACTGACAAGAAAAAGCAATAAAATTATCTCTTCAGAACTCATTCATGCATGATACTGACAATCACTACTTTGATGTAAGGCAAACACATGATACCAGGATGGAATATGTACGAAAAACAGGACGGCATGGCATGTTCACAACTGTTTGTGTAAACTAAGCAGAAACCATTCCAGCAAATAAGAATCAATGCAAGCTAGACACCACATGAAAGATGCAACCAATATGACTCTGCCAAGTTAAAAGCGTCCCATCATAAATGGAATTTCAACAAATTAGAAGCAGCGCATGCTATAAATCATATGAAAGATGCAACTAATATCGCACTGCATATACTAAAGGTGTCTCGTCATGTTGATTGATGCGAGATACAAAAAAACAATAGTTTTATGTAAGGACATGCTTAATAGACAGATGTACTATGTACTAAATACAGGAAGGCATGTCACATTAATAGGTATAATGTATAAGCTAAGCAGACTAGCACATGCAGTTTAACCAGATTGGAAGAATTACAATATAGACACCATATGCAACATGCAACTACATATCACGCTGCCAAGTTAGAGCAAGCACCTGCGATGCTAGTGTAGGGAAAATGTTGTAATCAACTACAGAGCTACGTTCACTATCTTCATCTAGCATTTCTATTTCTTGAGAATCATGTCGGAAGGCTGACGCTGCATTCTTTAAATGAGGAGTAGTCCCCTTGCCTGCCTGCCTCGTCATAAGTGATTGATGAGGGATACACAAGAACATTAGTTTGATGTAAGCACATGGTTAATACACAGATGTACTAGTATGTACCAAAAACAGAAAGGCATGTCATATTCAAAGGTATAATGTGTAAGCTAAGCAGATGCAATTTAACCAAATTGGAAGCAATACAAGCTAGACATCCGGCTGGAGTGGTGAGCATGATCATCTAGGACCTGAGAGCCTGGTGGGAGGCGGGCTGCTTCGCCACCATCGCAGCTTTTTAGTTGGCTTCCAGGTGATTCCTATCTTTGCTGGGCTTGTCACTGGCTCGGCTAGTGCCCTGACTAGCTATTTGTCTTCTGGTGCTCACGGGATGGTGGTTCATGTAAAAAAATATCTTTCCTTATCTTACCAACTTCGGCCTTTCGAATACAAGCTAGACACCATATGGAACATGAAACCACATATGACACCGCGAAGTTAAAGCAAGCACCTGGGATGGTGGTTCATTGCGAGCGAGGTCATCAACTCCAGAGCTACGTTCCCCGTCTCCATCTGCTGACACTACACCCTTTAAAGCGTTGAAACGTGCCTTGCCTAGCCGCACACCGAACTGGAGCGACTTCTCTCATTTCTTTTTGGCTTCGCTCATGGCAGCAGAGTCTGAAATACCCTTGCATAAAAACACAACAGTGAGAGTAAGGGTGAAGTGTGTGCAGAACTAGTGCACTATAAAAGTAGCAGATAGGAGGTGGCTGAAAAATAAATGACAGGAGACATATGATAGCTCTACAACATTGCATGGCAAACAAAATTAGATTCTACTCTGTATGATTTTGTAATATATGAGCACAAGAAATGCAGGTACTCCTCCAGCACACCACCACATGTGGTCATATCTTAGATAACAGTCGACTGAAAATAAATAGGTCAGTCGATTTTTTTAATGAACCGTCCGATCTATAAGGAACGGGCAGATGGCCTTCGTCTACCTCCCGCCAGTCACTGTTGACGATCTTTCTTGAACCGCCAGCGACCACCGGCCCAGACCCCTGCCTCCGCCGCCCCGCCCTCCCATCAACCTCACACCACCGTCGTGCTTGGCAGCGCCCCCAGGCCATCCCTTTAATCCCGGCCGACCTCCAGATCGGGCGCCAGTAGCTATAGGCTGCACACGCCCCAAAGATAAACACCAAGGCGCTGCTTCCCCGGTGTAATAGGCGTACTAGCGCCTGTTACGCCGGGGAATGCTTCCGTTAATTGGGAATCAAGTGGCCAGAAATTGAAATTTAGGGGGGCGACAGACCTCTAGCTAAGGTGAAATAGTATATGAGGAGAAACCTTATGCATCGCGAGTTACTAGGAACATCTAGGATCAAGAAGAAGCGGTCAACTAGTGTCTTCTGTGGGATGAATACCATGCAAGCAGAGATGTAAGATTTGCACGAATAAGGGAAGAGGAGTACCGTTTTCCATTGCCGGTGTGGTCACCTCCACAAGTCGTGCCGATTTCTTCTTTTTACCGGGGAAACCGATGTTCTGGAGGGTGCAGGCTTGGACGAACCCATGGCCAAATTGCTGACTATGTTGTCGTGGCCATATGTCGGTGGAGCGGAAGCAGATCTAAGGCGGCGAAGGATGGCGTAGCAGGAACAGCTCCGGTGCGGTGGAGGGTGGTGAAGTTGGAGCGGCAGCGGTGAGGCGCAGGACGGCGTGGTTGAACTGACTCAGGTACGGACGGCTCGGCCTCGGCTTCAACTACTAGCCATGGAGGGCGTTGCGGTTGAGGTTGCGGTGGACGACGACATCGGGGTATCGGCTCCGGCGTGATGGAGGAGGGCGGCGGTTGATGGATGGGATGGGGTGGCGGACGAAGGACGCCGGGGTTTCGCGGCTGGTGGAGAGGTAGTTTTGGCGCCCACAGAGTACGAATGGGGAATCAGACGGGTGGGGGGGAACCATGTTTCGGTCTGGGACGCGCTTGTTTTTGGCTTTTTTGAACATAAGATGGGATGCGCTTGTTTGAAATTTGGGGAAAGTACAAACTTTGCCCCCTCTTAAATTTCGGACCTACTGCGGGTCGGGGGTAGGATGGTAATCCCAGGTGTCCCAAATAGTGGGCGGGAGCGATTTCGGCCGCGCACATGTGTGCTTAGGCGGCCATTGTGTATGAATGTTTTTCGGATGCGGTTGTGTGGCGTCTAGATGAAGCTACAAACCTACCCCGGTTTAGACCTTTGGACGTCGGGCCGGTAGGTTTCACGGGTCGGAGTTATTAGAAAAGTACTTTCCTTGTACTACCAAACATTGGTCTCACGCGGTTTCGGGCGAGTAGAGGCTCTTTTGCCGCTTCGTTCGAAATTTTGAAACACAAGCATTCACATTTAGAGTACTCTTGAACTATGAGGATTGACCTAAATATACAACATTATATTTGACCTTGTATGTTTGAAAACCTCATTAAATTATCCGCTTCTTTTTGAAATTTTTACACTTGAAAATCCTATAACTACGATTATTTTGGAATGGAGGAGCAAAATTTGAATCTATTTTGTACATGAATACATATGCTATTATGTACAAAATCAGAGCAAAGATTGGTGCCCCCATAATTTAGGTATGGTTTACAAATGCCATGATATCAAATTCAAATAATTGAATGGACTTCATGTTGAATTCGATTTTTTTGAACCACCTTAAGTTGAATTCAAATGTATGCTAGTTCATAGGTAGTAGCTATTTATAATGTCCATTGTGTAACTTTCGAATGTATAATGTGCTTTACACACACAACATGAACTATACTCACGTTTATATTCAATTGCTAAAGCGATGCATTGTCTGGAGTTCAAAATACTAACTATGTGGATCAATTGTGTCGAATAATATCATAGACATGCTCAAATTCAATAGAATCTAGATGTTTGATGGATCAATGACCGCTCCTTATGCGAATTGCAAATATCATGATCCCATCCTAATATTTGGATACAATTTATATCTTTAATCAATGTGTGGAGCAGTCTTTTACGTGTAGTTTCACTCTCCATCGGTGGTCTCTCACACATGCTCACACACTCTCTCTCGAGGTGTCTTTCTCGCACACATGCTCTAGATATAACCCTCCCTCCCTCTCATAACCATTTACAACTGTTTTCACTAACCTTTATCACAAACACTCTTCCTCTCGCAAACATACACACGCACAATCCTAATCGACCCTTTCTATATACATGGACCTGCCTACGTGTCTCATGTACGCACATTATCTTTACGCCTATCTCTCACGCATTGTCTCACACCTCTCTTCCTAATCGACGAGTATGATTCTAGCAGAGCATTCTATAGGATGCCCCTTAAAGTTAGGTTGGATGCATAGTAATATCAGAGATAAAGGAGTTACCTTAGTCCGAGAACCTAGGGTTACAAATCCTAGCCGGCTTTGTCAGTGGACACAGAGTCCTTCACAATTCTGCTATCTTTGTCTTGTACGACTAGTCATCCATGGGTCTTCTTAAATGCGTCACGGGCCAACCAATGTGGCACAGGACGGAACAGAATGAAGGGCCTCACCTCGACCCACCGGACCTCACGCGGTGACACACCCTCTGCCCCCACGTCTCATTATCTTCTCACACCCACACATACCAACACAAACACCACACACACAGAAAATTTCTCTTGGTGCCTCTATTCCCTCCCCCTTGCATATACACACTCAAGGGAATGGAATCTCTTGTCGTGACGTCATATTCGTCTCTCTCTGTCTAGACCACTCTCATTTCTCGTGCTATCTCTCCCACGCCCCCCCCATCGGCCCCTCTATCCATGCCTCTCTCGAATACGTAATACACACACATACCTCTCTAGGCCCCGCCAAATGCATCAACTACACGTTCACACATGTTACATCACATACCCCATTGATCTAAAAAGCCCTCTCTTCACGTTTATTTCGCATACAGCATTCCTTTTGAATAAAGTGTGGCCACAAAATTATTTTAGAGTTTCTACATATATACAACATTACAAAGTTATATGGAGGAGTAAGAACGCTAATTTGCATTGCATGGTGCCCACAATGATATTTATTCCGCAATGTGAATTTGTATATTTTTATACTATATACAAAGTTAGTCATAATAAAGAGAAATGAAGAGCATCTCTCTCTCCATCGCATACCCCCCCTTGTACGCCCCTTTCACGTATGCACACAAAACTATCTCCAGGTCCTCTAAAAGTAAGCCCCCAGAAAATTCACACATGTTTCATCTTTCTCTCGCGATATATGCAATGACGATCATTGTATTTGAAGCGAAAGCACGATACGTACATTGGACTTCATAATCCACTCATTACGGTCACCATTTACGTTTAGTGGTTATTATGCTGTCATGGGCTCACCGTACAACTCTGTATTTGCTCATGACATGACTAGTTGACCAGTTAAACGCTCCACGTGGCACCTCTAGTGTTGCATCACAATATCTCACTACCATCGTGCCCACCTGTCGACTTGTATCTACTCTACATCTACACTCTTATAAAATACATAAAATACACTCTTATAAAAAATAGAGTTGGTGATGATGGTGTGCCTGCCATCCTGCAATATAGGTCGTCTGATTTATATCTGACGGATAGGAAAGAAACTATGGCAATTTTGCAAAAAGGTACCTACACACCTCTCCACATTTGCAAATAAGGCCTTCCCTCGTTCATCCTTTTCTCTCACAAGATAAACAAGTCATACAAATGCATCTTGATGTTACATGCAACGCACGGGCATCTTGCTAGTAAGAATGAAAACAAACGACAAAAAAAATATTTGGACGGTGGTTCGAAGTCATGACCGCGGGCACAGCGGACAAGGTGGCCTTGTATTGGTATGCTGAGCCGTCTGTTTTAACACACAGGAGCTGGTGTGGTGATTATACACACACGCACGCATGCACACGAACTGCATCCACGCAACACTCACACAAACACATGCACCCACGCACGCACGCAACACTCACACGTACACATGCAGCCACGCACGCACGCAACACTCACACGCTCACACACACGCATGCATGCACACACCAGTACACCACACGACCAACACACACTCTCACGCTCAAGTGCTCAACCTACACGTGCATGCGCACACATCAGGCCCTGACAGACACATACACAACCAGGTGATTCCCGCGCACGGGTTGGAGCCTTCTCGCGCCTGCGTAAATTTGTGTTTATCTAACCTTCTGCCTATGCGAACTGACAGGTGGGACCCACAACGAACGTGGTCAATTTAACTAGTCAACATGGCGCCATGCAGACTATTTGGCCGGTCAACAGAGTGCAATCCGATGCTGAGCCATGAGCAAGTGACCGTATAATCACCGCAAAATGTATATAGTGACCGTAATCAGCTTATTCTGAAGTTCGGTGACCGTATTACGCTTTTCTCTCTGTAGGCCCTCCAAAACTACATCTCTACACGTTCTCGCATGTTACATCTAACAACTATGCAATACAGCACTACTACTACACTCTAACACAATAAATCATATGTGTTTTTAGTTTTACTAGATATCATATTCTTACTTATAATTATTCAGTTTGCATACATTAAAATTGCCTTTGAAATGTATGGCCAGTATCATCTACCGCGCGAGAAAAATCCCGCCCTTTCCTGTTTAATCGGGTTTGTATCAATGGATCATGCAAAACAGCAAAACTATAGTACTATACAGTACAAGTGACAGTTCACTGGGCCGTCGAGTCGTCTACTCCTCCGTCGTAAGAGTGGAGCGCTCGCTTTCATAAATCTTCTAGTCCCTTTCACCGACATGTGGGACATCAAGCTACCGGGTCCACATGCCATACCGGAATACAGTGCAGAGCAGCCGGGGTGAAGCACCCCAGTCATGGCGCCAGCATAGTAATGAGCAATGAGGCGTCAAATCACAAAGCTGCACCTTTCCCGCAGTTACGTTGGAGGGACGAAGCAACCATTATTTCACTCGTTGCTGAATCCGATTCTCCCTCATCTTCTTCAACTTAACCACGTGTTGCGTCTGCCGTTGTTCTGCCTCATGTGGGACGCGGATCGGCTTGGTAAAGCACTGACACGTGGGACCGCATGTTAGCAAACCGCCAGGACAACGTCCTCGGAAAATAAGAAGCCTAATCCTAGACTTACAAAGGGCTACGTAGCTGCTACGTATACTTTCCATCTAATCTATATATGCCCCCTGATTTTTAGGTGGGGTGGGCCTAATCCTCTCCTTTAATCCAATCAAATAGTCCCACATCACATCAGTTCGTAACTTTACGTAAACCATTACGTGGGTGTAGCATTGCTCAAATAAGAAACCTCCCCCACCATCCACGCGGCAAAATCACCTCCTTTTTACTAATCTCGATTCTATAATTTTTAGATCAATATAATTGAGATTTGTATAGATAGCACATAGGAGCAAAACCAAGTGGTATGGTTAAGGGCATCCACAATGTGTAGCCAAATGTGAAAATAGCTTTTGGCATCGTGGGAACCATTATGGACGGTGTTGCCAAAGCCAAAAAGATGGAACCGAAGCTCTCTGATTGATTGATTGATTGAAGGAATAGAAAAATGCAACGTCTCTCCTCTTTCTCCCATGCTTGGACGCATGTAGTACAGTATAGAGCACAGAGTCTACTCCCCTGTCCCTTCTATCACAAATCACAAAGCAATGAGGCGTCAAATCACAAAAGCACGGACGAAGCAACCATCATTTCACTCTTCGGTGACTCCGCTTCTCCATCGTCTTCTTTGAGAAGCCATCTCACCACATTAGTTACTCCTAGTAGTACTAGTAAAGGACTTCCTGGATGCAAATAAGGCGGTTGTCTCGGCTTGCAGGCGGCACTTGCGAACGACTTACCATGGTCTCCCTCAATGGTGTTCTCCATCGAACGCACTTCGCCAAACCACCAAAAAAAATATCGTCGACGTCACCGCAATGGGGAAGGAAGTCAAATATAGTTACTACCTCTATTTTTTTGTACACAAGGCCAGTACATCAAAATTACAATTTGCAAAGGGCCACTAACACTAATCGAGGCAAAATTGATGGGGTTAGCAACCAAGGACATTAATATCCCCTGCATGCATGCGGAAGTGAGAAGGTTGGTTTGCATGGTGCTGCATTAATCAAGCGATGAGGAGTGAGATGGTTAGCTCTTTGGTCTTTGAAGAAAAAATACACATTAATTGACACGTGAAACGAGGATTTGTATCAATTAAATCCCGCGAAGGAAAACCCAGCCTTTCTTTTTTAACACTAGTACTCCTAGTACGTACGTACTTATCCTGTTTGGGTCTAGGCCTTGCATTGCCAAACTTCGCCACACATTTTTGCCAAGCTTGCCTAAAGTTTTCAAAATGAGAAGGAGGTCCACTTGCGCACGGCTATCGCGGTTGCACCACACCCTGACACGGTCGCTCCTGCACGCCGCGGTCGCACCGCACCCTCACACAGTCGCTCTTGCACGCCGCAAACCCAACCAAGGGAACGCAACCTCACTGACACGTGATGTCGCATGTGAACACACCAAACTCAGCCATCCTATCGCTGACACATAATTTTCATTTCATAGAGTATGTTTATCCAACCGCATGTTGGGGAGTATCCGTACAGCCCGTGCGGTGGTCTGTTGGGGAAGAAGAAGAGGTGAGGAAGAAGGAAAGAAGGGTTAGGAGATGTAGGATATTCATCCAACCGCCTGAAATGGTAGACTGACCCAAGTCAGGCGGCTTGCATAACAAATATATGTTTTTACACAGCAAAAGATCCATAAAAACAACAACATAAAGAAAAACTATCACTGCTCGCGGAAAGAGACGACCTCGTCGTCTTTGGCTGCTGGCGCGAACCAGCCGTCGCTGCCGACATGTGTCTCCGCATCGTGGTTGTCCTTGGCCTCCAGCTACTCGTTCAAGCGGAGCGTGCGGGCGCTCTGCACGAACAAGAGCATAGGCCGGTTCAAGTCGAGGACGTCCGGTTCCGCCTGCAGGAGGGCCTCGATGGCAGCGGCATCCGCACGCTCCGCGTCGAGTCGAGCCTCCGCCGCCTGGTTCAAGTCCAGGACGTCCGGTTCTGCCTGCAGTAGGGCGTCGATGAGAGCGGCATCCGCGCGCTCTGCGTCGAGTCGAGCCTCCCCCGCCCGGTTCAAGTCCAGGACGTCCGGTTCCGCCTACAGGAGGGCCTCGATGGCAGCGGCATCCGCGCGCTCCGCATCAAGTTGAGCCTCCACCGCCCGGTTTACATCCACGACATCCGGTTCCGCCTGCAGGAGAGCCTCGATGGCAGCGGCATGCGCGCGCTCCGCGTCGAGTTGAGCCTCTGCCTCCCGGTCCTCCTTTAGTATCGCCATGTTGAACCGCTGGTCCTCCTACACCATGGGGGACTCGGACGCTGGCAGGAAGTCGACGTCCATCGTCTCATACCCATCGGGGGCTTTCTGCGTCGCGACCTCCGCCATGAACATTGGATCGGCTTCCTCCTCCTCGTAGCTTGGCTCCAGAGAACTCGGGGATTGGCCCGCTGCAAAGCGAGCTTGGGAACGGAGGTCTGTGGCGCCGACCGCCGCCGCGATTTCTGCGCGGCGCTCCAGTGTCAGCATCTTGTAGTAAATGATCTTGCGGCGCACCATGGCTTTCCGGCGAACTAGGGGACGCTTGATGCGGGCTAGGGGATCGAAAGGTGGGGGAATGGGCTGGAGATTTGGTGTGGTTTTAGGGCAGTGGCTGGCGTAGGCCGAGCAGCGAAGGTTCTGGTGTGAATAGTGGTTTCGGTGACGACCGGTCAATTGGTTTTGACTGTACATCGCTCTTGTCGCATTCGCGTTGCAGCCTGGCACGCTGGACCCTCCATGTCGCTCACCGAATGGAACGCGCTTCGTCTTGTGTTTTCGCTCGCTTGTGGGACCACAGTTGAGAGCAAACCGACGTCCCTCCCCCTCCCCCACCCGCGTCATTTATTATACCACCACTCCCTCTGTTTTATGCGGAGTAAATAAAAACAGAGGGAGTATACTACGGATGAGGATCCCCTGACATGGCCGAACCCATTGAGTAACTGACATGCGGGGCCTAGCAAGCATGGGGTCCGCCGGTAAGTGACCGAAAGGGAGGGTAAGGCAGGGATACCTACGTCAGAGGATCCACTTCCACTATACTACTTTGACCAAATGTTAGAGTAATAATATATGACATGCAACTTACACAAATGTTAGAGTAATAATATATGACATGCAACTTACACAAAGCATACATGTTCTAATGCATTTTTCGAGGCTAACTTTGACCAAATGTAAGAGTAATAATATAGTCAAATTGGAAACCATCTCGAGTACAAATCTGGGAGTACGTACGAATCTAACAATATTGATTGGGCGTTGTTGAATGCTGATACCTTTTTGATCAAAGTAGATATACTTTGACTACACATAAAACTTATATGTAAACTAGAAAGGATAGGAGGGAGTATATTGTATGTTCAAAAACGAAACGAACATTGAATACCCTTTATATATGATTTGCGGATGCTATGTGTTGGGGAACGTAGTAATTTCAAAAAAATTCCTACACACACGCAAGATCATGGTGATGCATAACAACGAGAGGGGAGAGTGTGATCTACGTACCCTTGTAGATCGACAACGGAAGCGTTTGGTTGATGTAGTCGTACGTCTCCACGGCCCGACCGATCAAGCACCGAAACTACGGCACCTCCGAGTTCTAGCACACGTTCAGCTTGATGACGATCCCCGGACTCCGATCCAGCAAAGTGTCGGGGAAGAGTTCCGTCAGCACGACGGCGTGGTGACGATCTTGATGCACTACCGTCGCAGGGCTTCTCCTAAGCACCGCTACAATATTATCGAGGACTATGGTGGAGGGGGGCACCGCACACGG
Organism: Triticum urartu; assembly: GCF_003073215.2. Lineage (NCBI taxonomy): Eukaryota > Viridiplantae > Streptophyta > Magnoliopsida > Poales > Poaceae > Triticum > Triticum urartu. The sequence continues at coordinate 112,673,872 of NC_053025.1, forward strand.
CTAAGAATATGATCAGACGGATCAACTTCTGTTCATGGGGTGCCCCTTGCCTCAGCATATAAAGGATGGAGGAGGAGGAGGCCGGCCAAGGCAATTGATGCGGCCAGGATGTGGAGTCCTACTAGGACTCCAAGTCCTAGTAGGAGTCCACCAAGAGGGGAGGAAGGGAGAAGGAAGTAGAGGAGAAGGAAAGGTGGCCGGCCCCCTTTTCCCTAGTCCAATTCGGACCAGAGGGGAGGGGGGCGCAGCAGCCCCTTGGCCCTTTCTTCTCTTCCCACTAAAGCCCATCAAGGCCCATTGCTTCTCCCGTAACTACCCGGTACTCCGAAAAATACCCGAATCACTCGGAACCTTTCTGATGTCCGAATATAGTCGTCCAATATATCGATCTTTACGTCTCGACCATTTCGAGACTCCTCGTCATGTCCCCGATCTCATCCGGGACTCCGAACTCCTTCGATACATCAAAACTCATAAACTCATAATATAACTGTCATTGAAACCTTAAGCGTGCGGACCCTACGGGTTCGAGAACAATGTAGACATGACCGAGACACGTCTCCAGTCAATAACCAATAGCGGAACCTGGATGCTCATATTGGCTCCTACATATTCTATGAAGATCTTTATCGGTCAGACCGCATAACAACATACGTTGTTCCCTTTGTCATCGGTATGTTACTTGCCCGAGATTCGATCGTCGGTATCTCAATACCTAGTTCAATCTCATTACCGGCAAGTCTCTTTACTCGTTTCGTAATACATCATCTCACAACTAACTCATTAGTTGCAATGCTTGCAAGGCTTACGTGATGTGCATTACCGAGAGGGCCCAGAGATACCTCTCCGACAATCGGAGTGACAATTCCTAATCTCGAAATACGCCAACCCAACATGTACCTTTGGAGACACCTGTAGAGCACCTTTATAATCACCCAGTTACGTTGTGACGTTTGGTAGCACACAAAGTGTTCCTCCGGCAAACGGGAGTTGCATAATCTCATAGTCATAGGAACATGTATAAGTCATGAAGAAAGCAATACCAACATACTAAACGATCGGGTGCTAAGCTAATGGAATGGGTCATGTCAATCAGATCATTCACCTAATGATGTGATCACGTTAATCAAATAACAACTCTTTGTCCATGGTTAGGAAACATAACCATCTTCGATTAACGAGCTAGTCAAGTAGAGGCATACTAGTGACACTTTGTTTGTCTATGTATTCACACAAGTATTATGTTTCCGGTTAATACAATTCTAGCATGAATAATAAACATTTATCATGATATAAGGAAATAAATAATAACTTTATTATTGCCTCTAGGGCATATTTCCTTCACTATGGTCACTGGTTCAAAATTTTGAATCCGCCTTAGGTATCATGTGCCCCCACTCGTTCCCTCTCGATTTCATCTCGTGTCCGGATATCTATTGAAAGAGGACTAGGGTGGGTACATGCGAATGATACTCGGCGGAATGTTCAAATGAGGCATGCGGGAGGATGGACTCGACTGGAGGGCGACATGATCGTTGGAGAAGAGGGTTGGAGAGGAATGAGAAATAAGCAAACGCCACATGATTATACTTGAACGGCTCAAATAAACAATAAGTTGTCTCGCTTGGCCTACATAGTGAAAGGCCTAATGCGCAACGCGGAGCACTGACGCTCGAATATGGCCGGGTAAACAGGGAAACAGACATGTGGGGCACACCCGTCGGGACGACGTAGCGCAGACTAGTCCAATGGAGGAGCTGGCCCACGACCTCCTCGCCACCGATAATCGTTCATGTGGGTCGTTGGGGCCAACAACGGGGCGCAGCTCCAGCACCGCCTCTGGACACAGCGACCGCGGTGAGCGATGCGCTCATATCGTCACTAGACACGGTCGGTTTCAGTTTGCTAAGGGTGGCATTAGTGTTGTGGCACGACCAACGGTATGTTTGGTTTGTACCCAAGGTTGCCCCATCAAAGCATTGGGTAGCCAAAATTTTGGTTGAGGTATTGGTTGCCCATGATTTGGCTGACATTGGCAAGAAAAATGAACTTGAGTTGGCTAGAGTTCATTGGCATGCCAAAGAAATGGCAATCATCCAAACAAAGACCAATCTTTGGGTCATGACCAAAATTTAAGTTGAGGTATTGGTTTGCCCATGATTTGGCCGACATTGGCAAGAAAAATGAACTAGAGTTGGCTAGAGTCCATTGGCATGCCAAAAAATGGCAACCATCCAAACAAAGACCAATCTTTTGGTCATGACCAAAATTTTGGCAAGGTGCACTTTGGCCACAATCCAAACACACCCCAACACCTGGCTCGTCGAGGATGCATGGGGAGCCGCGACGCGTCCGCGGAGTGGTGTAGCGCGGCCAACTGCATCCTCTGGACCTGAGACCATGCCGGGTCGTCTTCCTTTTTCAATGACATGCAGGTATTGCATGTGAGCAAAGGGCATCTCCAACGTTGCCACGACCGCAGCTGACTACCCTGGCACACCAAAACCCTCGCCCCTCGCGCCATCACGCGGTGCGTTCCCAGCCGGCGCCAGCTACCCGCATTCATGCCGTCCGTTCGTATGTCGTCATTAAGAGGCTCGGTGCCCTCAGAACCAACTCCAGCGACTTAATGAAGCACCCGGACGCTTGGCCTCACCGGAATGCGCTACTTAAAGCGGCAACGCCCATCTAACCTCCACACCATAGCGCATCGTCCTCCTACCTGGAACCACATCCGCCATGACCGCAAGCGCAAACGCTCTGCGGGAGAGCTTGTCTTCGGGGATGGAGCTCGAGGTCGCCGCCCTCGCTCAAGTCGCCGCACAAGCGGTGGCCACGCTGGCGGCCGACGATGGGAGCACCGTCAGCCACGCGTCCTACTTGCCACCATCCAACGTCTAGCACCGCCGAGGTTGGGGACTCCTCCGAGGATGAGTAGGGCATGGGAGGCGGTAGGGCATGGTGTGCCAACTGGCCGGTCCGTCTCCCGTGTTCTACTTTTCCTCGCCGGAGACCACACCTTCACTTCACGGGCCTTGAACCCCGTCCCCGTACATGGAGATCACAGATGGCGGACGTCGGTGGTCGCCGTAGAATAGGTTTAGGGTCGGGTTTCTTTTATTTTTTTGTCCTATAAAATTTCAAAATGTAATGAAAATCTGTCGTGTTTGCATTAATCTTGGTCGGTGTATATGAACTTTCACAATAATAAACATATTGTAGGAGTACTAGCAAGATGCCCGTGCGTTGCACGGAAGATCAAGATCTTGTGGGAGAAAAGGATGAACGAGGGAATGCCTTATCTGCAAATGTGGAGAGGAGTGCGGGTAAAATTGTCGTAGTTTCCTTCCTATCCGTTAGATATAGATCGGATGACCTATATTGCAGGATCAGACACATCTTTCTACATCTACGGGAACCTACGAAAGGGTTAACATAAATTGCCTCTCTCTCCTCCCCTGATTTTCATGGTGGTGGGCCCCTCCCTCCCCCCAGTCTACAATCAACAGCTCACACATTTCACATTACGTTAATTACGTAACTGGGATTACGTAGGTGTAGCATTACTCGTCCTAAAAACCCAACTAAGCCAACCTCCCAGCATATCGCGCGGGAAAAGACCTGGCCGCGCCGTTTTAGTCGAGATTGCCGGATTACTAGTAGTAGTATCGATGGATCGGCGAAGCAACAGATTTTTTTGAGGGGGCGAAGCACCTAGTTTAAAAGGAAAAAATGCGGTACACTCACAGCACTCCTGTCGCGGTCGCATTGCACCCCACACACATTCGGTCCTGCACACGGCTCACGCAAACAGAACGCGCTTCGGCTTGCCTCTACACTGACACGTGGGACTGCACTTGGAGAAACCGACCATGTGCCAAACTCCCCCCGCCCACCGCGCGAAAATCCTCCCCCCCCCACACCCAAAAATTCCCCCCAAATCCGATTCAACTGCCCTTCGGCCAACTAGCCAATAATATTCCCCAAACCCCCCTCCCCCCTATCCCCCTCCACTCCATTCGCTCTTCCAAAGCTGCCCTCCCCACCGCGCCGATACATCGGTGCCGCGGTTCGGCGATCCTCTCGCTCCCATAGTACGCTCTTGTAGACTGTCATCCTCTAGCCGCGCCGCAACCTCTGGCTACGTTCTTGTGGAGACGCACGGCGGTCAGCGCCACCACCGCTGGCGACGTTCGTGTGGAGACGCACGGCGGTCAGCTTCTCCCACGGTACGCGCATTCTAGACTGAGGCCCCATTCATGTCGGTGTAGCGCTGAATGTTAGCTGATAGACGCTGTTAATCTCACTATTTGCCGAAGTAGTTTATTGTCAATATGCTCTGCTTAAGAAGCTTCCTTGCCCTGTTCTGCACTCAATCTGCTTAGCTGAGATGGCATGCCAAGGCCGATTAGTTGCTAAAATATCCTGCCATATATTTATTGTGGCATAGATTGCCATGGTCTAGTAGCCAATCTGTTAGCTGAAATAGCTGTACACCATTTTATACTTGATCTTTGTTGCTGCGATGGCCTTCGATAGTTCGATGGCTGTGTGCTCGGCCTCATTGACTGCTAAAATAGCCTGCCATAATTTGGCACTCAAATCTGTTTGTTGAATTAGCTTTACAAATATTTTGTTACTTAGATCTGCTCGTCCAAATATCTTGCCATAGCTTTAGACATCGACCTAGATATTTTTTCTGGACTTCATAAAAAAGCATATATGTTTTTCCTGTAATATCTAGTAGAAGAACTAATTTGTATGTCTAACAGATGGACAGGACTTGGATAACTTATGCTCGATGATTCTCCGCTGCATATGTCGAGGGGATCGAAAACTTCATGAACTTTATCAGAGCTGAGTACGGTGGTCCGAAATCAGATGTGCTCTGCCCGTGTAGCAGTTGTATGAATTCAGTTACAAGACCCCAGTCAACTGCGCAAAATCATCTACACTTGTATGGGATGTCGGTCACATATACTAGGTGGGTTCATCATGGTGAAGCTGTGAACGTCAATGTTATTGACTACATGGAAGCAGCAGATCACCATCTTGATCTGCCTGATGCTCAGGTGGAAGAGGAGGAGGAGGTGGTGGTGGCGGAGCCAGTGAGTTTGACCAACATTGAAATAATGCTATGAAATGCTCGTGCATTCCGTGAACTTTCACCTACAAAAGAAAAACGGTGGGCCCACATGTTGGAACAATGCAACATTGCTGTCACCCGAGGAAATAAGCTGTCAGTATTCTCAGCTATGGTCACCTTTCTTCAGGTGAAGACATCTGAGCGGATGACCAATAAATCATTCGATGCGATGTTGGCTGCTTTCCGCGAATCTTTCCCAGATGCGTCTGAGCTGCCACACACCTATAGTAAAATGAAGAATTTCCTTCGTGCAGTTGGAACTGGATATGATATGATCGATGTTTGTAAGAATAATTGTGTTCTGTTCCGAAAGGATTATGCCAACTTAAGTGAATGCCCGAAATGCAAATCATCAAGATGGAAAGATGGTGATGCTGTGAAGAGGATTCCTCATAATGTTCTGAGACATTTTCCAATTACACCAAGATTGCAGAGGTTGTTTCATGATGCTGAAACAAGAGAGGATGTACGGTGGCATTCTAGGAACTAGGAGTACAGAGATCAGAATGTAATGAGCCATCCATCTCATGGTAGTGAGTGGAAAAGCTTCAATGATAAACACAAAGAGTTTGTTGCTGACCCGAGAAACATTAGACTTGGCTTAGCTTCAGATGGATTTAACCCATTTGGCCACCAGAGCGCCACATATAGCATGTGGCCAGTGCTTGTTATCCCTTACAACATGCCTCCAAATGTCTGTACCAAAGAATCAAACTACATGATGGCCTTGCTCATTCCAGGTCCAAAAAGTCCTGGAAAGTATTTTGATTTGTTCATGGAGCCTCTTTTGGAGGAACTTCAACAGCTATGGAAGGGTGTTCTCACTCGAGAGCTATATAGCAGCCCACCAGCTGATTTCTTTTTGCGTGCTGTTATAATTTGGTGCGTCCATGATTATCCGGCTTTGGGCACTATGTCAGGGCGAACGACACATGGTTACAATGCATGTGTTCTCTGTGAGAGGAATCCACTGTCATACGCAATACTTAGCAAGATCTGTTACATTGGACACCGCCGTTTCCTTGCCAAGGACAAGCCGCGTCCTAGAAAATACCGAAGACATGTGTTCAATGCAAAGCATGAAAACCGTGATGCGCCAAAGAGGCTCACCGCCGATGAGTTGCAAGTGGAATTAGAGAAGGTCAGGAATATTGCACCAGGAAACCATCCTGGTAATGGTAGCGGGAAAAGGAAGCGTGGCAGGGTAGAAGAGAGATTATTGTTTACCCACAGGTCCACTTGTGGGACTTGGAGTATTGGAAAGATTTGGATCTGCGGCATAATCTTGATGTGATGCTGTAACGCCCTCGATGCGGCTATATCTCCCATGTGTCGAGGCACGACTTAGAGGCATAACCGCATTGAAAGCAATGTCGCAAGTTAGGCAATCATCACAACATCCATGTAATACATAATAAGGGAATAAGTAACATAGTTGGCTTACACTCGCCACGTCACACAAAGTACATAAATAACATTACATCATTCAAACACTCATGGCCCGACTACGGCGCCAAAATAAAAGATAACCCAACAAGCGACACGGTCCCGATCACCCCGACTGGGCACCACTACTGATCATCAGGGAAAGAAACATAGTAACATTGAGAGTCCTCGTCGAACTCCCACTTGAGCTCGAGCGCGCCATCTGGAGCAGAATCATCAGGCCCTGCATCTGGTGTAATAGTAATCTATGAGCCACAGGGACTCAGCAATCTCGCACCCTCGCGATCAAGACTATTTAAGCTTATAGGTAAGGCAAGGTTAATATATGTGGAGCTGCAGCAAGCGACTAGCATATATGGTTGCTATCCTGTTCGCAAAAGAGAGCGAGGAGAGAAGGCAAAGTGCGAACGCATAACTAAAGAGGGCAATCCTGCGGCAAGCATTACTCCAACACCGTGTTCACTTCCCGGACTCCGCCGAGAAGAGACCATCACGGTAACTCACACAGTTGACTTATTTTAATTAAGTTAAGGTTCAAGTTATCTACAACCAGACATTAACAAATTCCCATTTGCCCATAACCGCGGGCACGGCTTCTGAAAGTTCAATCCCTGCAGGGGGTCCCAACTTAGCCCATGACAAGCTCTCACAGTCAACGAAGGAATAGACCTTCTCCCGAGACGTTCTGATCAGACTCGGTACCTCGGTTCTTCAAGACACTTCGACAAGTTAAAACAAATCCAGCAACACCGCCCGAATGTGCCGACAAATCACGATAGGAGCTTGTAACGCCCTCAATGCGGCTATATCTCCCACGTGTCAAAGCACGACTTAGAGGCATAACCGCATTGAAAGCAATGTCGCAAGTGAGGTAATCTTCACACAACCCATGTAATACATAAGGGAAAGAGATACATAGTTGGCTTACAATCGCCACTTCACATAATTACATGAATAAAGCATTACAACATCCAAAACAATCAAGGTCCGACTACGGAACCAAAATAAAAGAAGAACCCCAAATGCGACAATGGTCCCCGATCGACCCCAACTGGGCTCCACTACTGATCAACTAGAACGAAACAACACAAAGGACAAGATCTTCATCGAGCTCCTCCTGAGCTTGGTTGCGTCATCTGCACGGACTCGTCGGCACCTGCAAGCTGGTTTTGGAAGTATCTGTGAGCCACGGGGACTCAGCAATCTCGCACCCTCGCGATCAAGACTATTTAAGCTTAAGGGTAAGGTAAAAGGTATGAGGTGGAGCTAAAACAAGCAACTAGCATATATGGTGGCTAACATATTCGCAAAAGAGAGCGAGAAGAGAAGGCAAAGCGCGGTCGAGAAACTATGATCAAGAAGTGATCCTAGAACAACCTACGTCAAGCATAACTCCAACACCGTGTTCACTTCCCGGACTCCGCCGGAAAGAGACCATCACGGTTACACATGCGGTTGATGTATTTTAATTAAGGTCAACTTCAGGTTTTCTACAACCGGACGTTAACAAATTCCCATCTGCCCATAACCGCGGGCACGGCTTTCGAAAGTTCAAATCCCTGCAGGGGTGTCCCAACTTAGCCCATGACAAGCTCTCATGGTCAACGAAGGATATTCCTTCTAGCGGGAAGACCTGATCTGACTCGGAATCCCGGTTACAAGACATTTCGACAATAATAAAACAAATCTAGCGACACCGCCCGAATGTGCCGACAAATCCCGATAGGAGCTGCACATATCTCTTTCTCAGGGCACACTCAGATTGTCCTAGGTACGGGTAGGCCAGCCCAGAGTTGCCTCTGGTGGCCACCGATAGCTGACAGGTTGGACCAACACTCAGAGGAGCACTGGCCCGGGGGGGGTAAAATAATGATGACCCTCAGGAGCGCGACTCCCAAGGGAAAAGAAAAGGCTAGGTGGCAAATGGTAAAACCAATGTTGGGCATTGCTGGAAGAGTTTTATTCAAGGCGAACTGTCAAGGGGTTCCCATTATTACCCAACCTCGTAAGGAACGCAAAATCCGGGAACATAACACCGATATGACGGAAACTAGGGAGGCAAGAGTGGAACAAAACACCAGGCATAAGGCTGAGCCTTCCACCCTTTACCAAGTATATAGATGCATTAATTAAATAAGAGATATTGTGATATCCCAACAAGTAAACATGTTCCAACAAGGAACAACATCTCCATGTTCCAACAAGGAACAAACTTCAATCTTCACCTGCAACTAACAACGCTATAAGAGGGGCTGAGCAAAGAGGTAACATAGCCAATCAACGGTTTGCTAGGACAAGGTGGGTTAGAGGCTTGGTTCAACAATATAGGAGGCATGATAAGCAAGGGGTAGGCATCGCAGCATAGGCATAGCAAAAGAGCGAGCATCTAGCAAGCAAAGATAGAAGTGATTTCGAGGGTATGATCATCTTTCCTGAAATCCCGCAAGGAAGAAGAACGAGTCCATGAAGAAGACAAACTGACGTAGTCAAACAGTTCCTCACAAACGCGACGTTATCGGAACCAACCCGAAGAAGCCACACCGGAAAGAAGCAAACAATCATGGTAAACAACCACCCCATAAGCATGGCATGATGCACAAACAATTATGATGCATGTCCGGTTTAATGAAGCATGGCATGGCAAAGTGCACAAGCAACCCTACAAATTAAGTGGAGCACAATATGCAACGGAGTTGCATATTGCCAAAACACCACATAACGTATTTAGTTCGATCTTGTTTATGTACCCAACAATATTAAATGTTGTTAGCATGGCAAGAAGTGAAGCAAATGAAAACTACCTATCTAGGCAAGTTTAAATGAGGCCGGAACAACAAACAACAAATTCTGGTAAATCCCCATATGCATATTTTAGATTTGGTGCTGTTCTGCCTTAAACCATATTTTAGAGTTGTTAGACATGCAAAACAAGTACACCATGTTAAACTAGACATTTTTCTACCCCATTTACATATAAAGTTTATTAAATTCCGAGTTACGGTTATTTAGTTATGAATTAAAGCATTTTAGCATGGCATAGGAGAAATTTAACCAAACATCATTTTAAACATTTTAAACATTTTAAACATGGGAGAAAGTGGCAAATTATTAAACCACACAAAATTCTAAGCAAGTCTCATATTTAAAGTTTTTACATATGATGCACCGTTGGAGAGTTATTATATGCATGAACATGAGGGACCTTTCTGCAAAACTGCAGTCTCTGCATAATTGATAAAATTACAGGCAGGGAAAAAAACATGCATTGGGCTGAAACCACTGGAACTGGGCCGGACTAGTGGGCGCTGGATCTGGGACTGCTCACCAAGTGGCCTTGGGTCGGTTTAGACGGAGAGGGAGGCCTGCAGGGGAAAACAGCAGCGGGCCGGCTCGGGCGGACTCGGTCAACGAAACAGGAGCGCTGTGCTCGTCTCCCTCACGTGGATGAAGCAGAGACTGGGCACTGCCTAGGGGAACGAAGAAGATGGCAGGGTCAACGGCGAGGCATCCGGCGGAGCTCCGACGATGGAGGGAGGCAGAGCTCGTCGGGGATGGAGGGATCCGGGCGCGGAGAGGACCGGAGAGGATAGATCTGGCCCCGGGGCCTCATTCCTGGTGACGGCGAGCTCGGGAAGCTCTGGGCGGCGGCGCTCCCTGGTGAGAGGGAGAGAGAGATTCGGTGAGAAGGGATGGGGAAGAAACAGGAGGAAGAAGGGAAGGAGAGGTGCAGCCTGGTGGTGGCCACTGAGGGCAGGGCTCCTCCTTGAGCTGCGGGAGCTGCTGCTGCTTGCGGGGTGCTCGAGGCAGGGGCTGCAGGTCCTCTGCTCTGGCTTGTAGAAGAACGAGCAGTGCCATGTCCCTGGTGCGTGCTGATGCTCGCCGGCAGTGACGAGCGCAAATCCTCGGGCTTCCTGCGAGACAGGACAGAGACGAGAGAGAGATGAGATACAGAGAGGAGGAAAAACGGAGGAAGGAGAGGGCGCGACGGGGCTCATCTGCTCGGGCTCCGATCCAGAACAGGCAGGGAGGCAGAGGAGGGTTGGGTCGAGGGGAGGCCTCAGTTCGTGGGGAGAGATCGAGAGGATATTTTTTTGGATCGGGGGTTTGGTGCGGGTTGGTCCGGGAGGGATCCCGAGGAAAACAGGTGGAGTGGCGGCGCGGTGGGATTGATGGGACAAGACCCTAGGATCTAGGGTTGGACCTTATATTTATAGCTGATGAAATCGGTTTAGGGCGGTTATGTCCCTCCGATCGTAATTAGACGGACAGAAAAAATAGGCTAGGTAACCCAAAAAGAAAAACGGAGACGTTTTGTAGATGTTTGGGGATGATTCGGACACGACGATGACGACTGCTCGGGTCGGGTCCGGGTAAGTTTCGGACGCGCACGAGAGGTCTATGCGCGGCGCAAAGAGGGGTAGGCTGGGCCTAGGAGGACTGTGGAGAGCGGTTTGGTCTGAGAGGAGAGGGGAGAGATGCAGCCCGGCATGGTTTTCGGAGACCGAAACCGTTCGACGTTAGACCGGCTATACTGCCGCTATAGTTATCCGTTGGGGCGTCAAACGGACTCCGAATGCGATGAAACTTGGCAGGCGGCCTACTAACAACAAAATGACACCGCACGCCAACTTTCATCCCATTCCGAGAACATTTTTCGGCCACTTATAAAATAATATCTCGGACATGCCGCGGGCGCGTGCAAGTGTGTCTGGGCTCAGAATGGATAACGGACGGAACGAGGAGACCGGGACGGATGCAAGTTCTGAAAACATGATGATGCAATGTACATGATGACATGACAAGATGCGACACGCAAGCAAATGACAAAGCAACAACAACGAAAAACTGGAGGACAACTGGCACATCGGTCTCGGGGCGTCACAGAGCTACACATATCTCTTTCTCAGGGCACACTTAGATTGTCTAAACATCTAGTAGGCCAGCCCAGAGTTTCCCTTGGTAGCCACCGGTGGCTGACAAGGTGGACCAACACTCAAAGGAGCACTGGCCCGGGGGGGTTTAAAATAAGATGACCCTCAGGCTCCGGAAACCCAAGGGAAAAAAGGCTAGGTGGCAAATGGTAAAACCAAGGTTGGGCATTGCTGGAAAAGCTTTATTCAAGGCGAACTATCAAGGGGTTCCCATTATCACCCAACCGCGTAAGGAACACAAAATCCGGGAACATAACACCGATATGACGGAAACTAGGGCGGCAAGAGTGGAACAAAACACTAGGCAAAAGGCCGAGCCTTCCACCCTTTACCAAGTATATAGATGCATTAAGATAACATGGCAATATAATGATATCCCAACAATTAAATAGGGTTCCAACAAGGAACGGTCTCCAATCTTCACCTACAACTAGCAACGCTATAAGAGGGGCTGAGCAAAGCGGTAACATAGCCAATCAACGGTTTGCTAGGACATGGTGGGTTAGAGGTTTGACATGGCAATTTGGGAGGCTTGAAAGTAAGTGGTAGGCATCGTAGCATGGCATAGCAAAAGAGCGAGCATCTACCAAAGCAAAGATAGTAGTGATTTCAAGGGTATGATCATCTTGCCTGCACAGTTGTCAGAGTTGACTGGATCCTCGAAAGCAAACTCAACGGGCTTCTTGTTAGCGTACTCGTATCCCGGCTCTACCCAAACAAGGCAAACAAGCAACAAGGACACAATCAACCACGTGCACAACTCAAACAACATGATGCAAAGATGGTATGCTATGCGGGATGCGATGCGGGATGCATATGCAAGATTTGACAAGAGATGAATGAACCTGGCCTCAACTTGGAAATCCAAGTGTGCCACTGGAAATATGAGATGAAATCGCTTAAAAATGATATAAAGAACGCTAGAATCAGAGTTACGGTTTGGAAATGGCAAGCGATTCAAATATGGCACCGGTCTGCGATTTACAGCAAGTAGTCAACTAAATGCAACGAGATGAACATGCTACAGCACACAAACATGGCATCCAAATACATGGCAGGAACACATTCATGATTCTTAACAAAAGTCTAGCATTGAGCTACGGCCAATTCATCCATTAACAGGTTCAAACAAGCATGGCAAAAATGCATTTGGTAAACAGATTTTAGACTTTGTGAAATTAACACTTGTCTGGAATTTCAGATCAGATAGCACTTTTGGAGCAACAAAACTATATGCTACAGGATCTGAACATGGCAAAGTAAAGCATGGCATGGAGCTACTCAAAGAGCTTAACAAAAGTCCCTTAGTGACCTTGAGCCAAAAGGGATCAGAAAATACATTTGCAAGCATGTGAACATGGCAAAAACATAATCAGTTCTCAGACTTAGTGAAAACTGGAGCATGCAAAACAGATATCAAGTAGGCATGTTTACGAGCTCGATGCACTCACTACGGAGCAAGTCATGAAAAGCTAAGCATACACCCATCAAGAATACACAAAATGCAAGCTAGACATGGCAAGAACAATAACATAGCATGCACGGATCAACTACAACATCCTCGGCAAAATTGCTAACAAGTAGACAATCTGCCCAGATTCACAAAGTAGCAAAAGTAGAGCTCGATTGACTCAAGCTAGGGTGCTCCATAATTGCAAGCAAAGATATGGATGGATAGAGCACTACAAGATTAACAAATCATCCTCAAAAGAGGCACGGATCACTAGGAAACAGCATGAACATATGGCATCATGAGATAAACAGACCAAGGACTTAGTGGAAATGCTAAGTCCCTGAATTCAGCATTAGCAAGTGCACCACTTGGCAAGCTCGTGCTAGTCACCACACACATCACAAAAATACATGGGTCGCACATCGGGAAAGATGGCAAAACTCTTAACAAAACATATGTAGAGCTCATGGGCATATCATGCACAGAACAATCATGGCAAAAATGACAAATATCTAAATGGAGCAACAGATTTGACAATTATCTCAAGTAGCACTCTTCTAACAGCATTTCGAGCATCAAGATGAACTCAAATGAAAATGATAAAATGGAATGAAATGATGTACTCTCTGAGGCGAACATTTTGATATGCTATATGCCAAAAACGGAGCTACGGATGCGGAGTTATAGCATGATGAACAGGGCAAAATGAACTAGGGTTTCGGGCAAAAAGTCAACCAAGGCGATTTGGATCTGAGATCTGCACGGACTTCGAGGCGCTCGCCGGAATCACTGTTCGCCGGAGTCGTCTGCGAGCTTGCCAGGGCGATGGATGGCGGCGGGCGACGCTCGCCGGAGCTGGCGTGGTCGGTGGAGAGGCGGCGGGGCGCGGGCGGTCGCCGGAGCCGGCGTGGCGGCGGGGCGAGGCGGAGGATGGTCGGGGTCGACGGGCGCCGAGTTCTCCGGTGCGGAGGAGCTTGGCGGCGGCCGGAAAAAGGGTGGCGGTGGCCGGTGCGCTCGGCCGCACGGGAGGGAGACGTAGGCGGGCGGCGGCGCGGGCGTCTGGGCCGCGGGGGCCCTCCCCGGGCGTCGGCGGGCCGCGGGCACGGCGGGGAAGTGGGGACCGGCCCAGTGACACGTGGTGGCCAGCAATTGGCCGGCAGCTGCAGGCGGACGCGTCCGGCTCCGTCCGGACGTGTCCGGCGGCGGCGGAGGAGATTTTTTTAGGGTTTGAACGGGGGAGATCCGGATTTGGAATGGGGAAGGTATATATATAGGCATAGAGGGAGCTAGGAGAGTCCAAATGAGGTGCGGTTTTCGGCCACGCGATTGTGATCGAACACTCTAGATGATGGAGAGGGTTTTGGTGGGTTTTGGGCCAACTTGGAGGGGTGTTGGGCTGCAACACACACGAGGCCTTTTCGGTCCCTCGGTTAACCGTTGGGGTATCAAACGAAGTCCAAATGGTACGAAACTTGACAGGCGGTCTACCGGTAGTAAACCAAGGCCGCTTGGCATGTCTTGGTCCAATCCGGAAATGTTTAATCCCCACACACGAAAGAAAGGTAGAAATGACCACCAGAGGAGAACGAAGCGCCGGAATGCAAAACGGACAACGGGGAAAATGCTCGAATGCATGAGATGAACACAAATGCAAATGCAATGCACATGATGACATGATATGAGATGCATGACAACAACAACAACACACGAAGATAAAAACCCGAACCCGAGAAAATAAAATAACTTAATGCCGGAAACGACAAGAGTTGGAATACATATTGGGTAAATCATATCCGGGGTGTTACAACACTCCACCACTACGAAAGGATCTCGTCCCGAGATCTAGGACTGAAAGAACGCCAGGTACTCAGAACGGAGGTGATCCTCGCGTTCCCAGGTAGCTTCACGGTCGGAATGGTGTGACCACTTGACTTTGAGAAATTTGATTAACTTGTTGCGAGTCTTGCGTTCAGTCTCTTCAAGAATAGCAACGGGGTGCTCAAGATAAGAGAGATCTTCTTGGAGGTCAATGTCCTCGAAGTTGATGATGCGGTCAAGAGTCTTGAAGCACTTTCGAAGCTGAGAGACATGGAACACATCATGAACATTTGCAAAGTTTGAAGGAAGCTCAAGTTGATAGGCGAGACCGCCTCTCTTGCTGACGATCTTGAAAGGTCCCACGTATCTAGGGGCAAGCTTCCCCTTGATACCGAAGCGACGAGTACCTTTCATAGGAGAGACGTGGAGGTACACATGGTCTCCGATCTCGAAGGCCAAATCACGGTGCTTACTATCATAGTAGCTCTTCTGGCGCGATTGGGCTGCTTTGAGGTTATCGCGAATGAGTTTGCACATTTCCTCTGCCTCTGTGATTAAGTCATTTCCCAAAAGCTGGCGCTCACCGGTTTCGGACCAGTTGAGAGGGGTATGGCACTTCCTTCCATACAGAATTTCAAATGGGGCCTTGCCCGAACTTGCTTGAAAATTGTTGTTGTAGGAGAATTCAGCATATGGAAGACAATCCTCCCACTTCATGCCGAAGGAGATCACACAAGCCCTGAGCATATCTTCAAGAATCTGGTTGACACGCTCGACTTGACCACTAGTCTGAGGGTGGAAAGCTGTGCTGAAGCGGATGTTGGTGCCCATGGCCTTCTGAAAAGAATCCCAAAACTTTGAGGTAAAGATGTTGCCACGATCTGAAGAGATCACTTGTGGAATACCGTGCAGAGAGACAATCCGAGAGGTATAGAGTTCCGCCAATTGAGCTGTAGTGATTGACTCTTTGATAGGCAGAAAATGAGCCACTTTAGTGAGTTTGTCGATAACAACGAATATAGCATCATTGCCACATTTGGACTTTGGAAACCCAGTCACGAAATCCATCTCAATGTGGTCAAACTTCCATTCTGGAATGGCAAGAGGTTGGAGGAGACCAGCTGGCCTTTGGTGTTCTGCCTTCACTCTTCTGTAGACATCACATTCATTCACGAACTGAGCAATCTCGCGCTTCATTCGAGTCCACCAATAAGCCTGCTTGAGGTCCTGATACATCTTCGTGCTCCCAGGGTGGATGGAGAGGAGAGAATTGTGAGCCTCGTTCATGATCACTTTACGAATGTCACCTTTGGGCACGATAATACGATCCTCGAAGAAGAGAGTATCTTTGTCATCAAGGCGGTAGCACTTGTACTTGGGTTGACTCTTGGCAATCCCAATCTTCACCTTCTTCACCATAGCATCAAGAAGTTGAGCTTGGCGAATCTGATCTTCCAAGGTAGGAGAGACTTGAAGGTTAGCGAGGAAACCTTGAGGAACAACTTGCAGATTAAGTTTGCGGAAAGCTTCACAAAGCTCGGGTTGATAAGGCTTGAGAATTAGACTGTTGCAATAAGCCTTCCTGCTCAAAGCGTCAGCAATCACATTGGCCTTGCCTGGAGTATACTTGATACTCGGATTATACTCTTGAATCATTTCGACCCATCGAGTCTGCCTGAGGTTGAGATTAGGCTGAGTGAAGATGTACTTGAGACTCTTGTGATCAGTGAAAATGTCCACTTTTCTTCCCAATAAGAGATGTCTCCAAGTCAAAAGAGCATGCACAACTGCCGCCAACTCGAGATCATGAGTGGGGTAGTTCTTTTCATTGGGCTTCAACTGGCAATAGGTATAAGCAACAACTTTCTTCTCTTGCATCAACACTGCGCCAAGACCTTGGAGAGAGGCATCACAAAAGACCTCATACGGTTTGGATTCATTAGGCGGAGTCAGAACTGGAGCAGTGATCAATTTCTCTTTCAAAGTGTTGAAAGCAATGTCACATTCCGGAGACCAAATGTACTTGACGTGTTTCTGGAGGAGATTTAAGAGAGGCTTCGCGATCTTAGAAAAGTTCTCCACGAACCTTCTACAATAGCTTGCTAGGCCGAGTAAGCTACGGAGTTGCTTCACGTTCTGAGGAGGTTCCCAATTCACAATTGCAGACACCTTCTCAGGATTCACCACAATGCCCTTGGCAGAGATGATATGACCAAGATAAAGAACCTCATCTAGCCAAAATTCGCACTTGGAGAACTTGGCGTAGAACTGATGTTCCCTGAGCTTATCGAGCACCAAACGCAAGTGCTTGGCATGATCTTCCTTGTTCTTCGAGAAAACCAGAATGTCGTCGAGATAGACCAAAACGAAGTCATTGGTGTAGGCATTGAAGATGAAATTCATCATGCAAGAGAAAGTCGGAGGAGCATTGACGAGGCCAAAATACATGACAGTGTATTCATATGAACCATAGCTTGTTCTGAAAGCCGTCTTGGGAATATCTTGTTCACGGATTTGAATCTGATGATAACCCATCGGAGATCAAGCTTGGAGAATACTTGGGCACCCTTGAGTTGTTCGAACAACTCATTGATGTTGGGAAGTGGGTATTTGTTCTTGATGGTCTTCTTGTTCAATGGACGGTAATCAACACAAAGTCGGTCCGTTCCATCCTTCTTCTTCACAAAAAGAACACCACAACCCCACGGAGAAGAACTAGGCCGGATGAGACCCATTCTCTCTTGAATATCAAGTTGCTTCTTCAGCTCCTTCAACTCTTCAGGTCCGAGCTTGTAAGGACGCTTTCACACAGGTTCCATGCCAGGCTCAAGATCGATGATGAATTCAACTGGCCGGTGCGGAGGCATTCCTGGAAGCTCTTCTGGAAAGACGTCTTGATATTCGCAAACGACTGGAATTTGAGAGATGGCATCCAGTTCACCCTTCTCATTGAGAGAAAACAGACGGATGGTATTATCCCAAGCGGCAAAGACAATAACATCCTCAGACGAATGAGTCAATTGAATCTGCCTAGCCGCACAATCAAGCTGAGCCTTGTGCTTAGAAAGCCAATCCATTCCGAGAATAAGATCAATATCCGAGTTACCAAGGACCATTGGAGAAGCCAGAAACTTGAAATCACCCATCGAGATAGAAATATCCGGAATCTCGTAGTTAGCGAGCAAACATCTACCCGGAGAGACAACTGCTAACGGTATATGCATAACTTGAGTATACCACCCATGCTTAGATGCAAAAGGTCTCGAGATGAAACAATGCGATGCACCAGTGTCAAAAAGAACTTTTGCAGGAACATCGTTAACATGAAGGTTACCCATGATGACATCTGACGAGTCCTCTGCCTGAGCTGCATTCACCAAGTTGACCTTGGCGTACTTGGGTTTATGCTTGACCACAGCTGTACTTGCCGATCTCACAGGAGGAGGAGGAAGGCGCCTCTGATTGAAGCATTTGTTGGCATAGTGACCCTTCTGTTGGCACTTGTTGCACGTGACCTCCGAAAGCGGACGGTGGTACGGAGCACTCGATCCTGGAGCTTGAGACGAAGTCTTGTTCTGAAAGCCAGGGTTGGGTGGGTGGTAAGATCCACTGCCACCTTTGCTCTTCTGATACGGCTGATGAAACGGAGGAGGAGGAAGCCAATACTTCTGCTGCTTGGCCACTTGAGTAGAGGAAGACGGAGTAGCATCTCTGACTCGCTTCTTGGAAGCATCACACCTCAGTTGAGCGGCCTCTTGCTTCAATGCCATGTTGTAGAACTCATCGTACCTCAAGGGCTCAAAGAGAACAAGAGCTAGCTGGATTTCTTCTCTGAGACCACCCCTGAACTGATATATCATGCTCTTCTCATCAGGTACGTCCTGCTTAGCAAAGCGGGCAAGCTTCTGGAACAACTTGTTGTAGTCATAGACAGACAAAGAGCCTCGCTTCAGGTTGCGGAATTCCTCACGCTTGCTTTCAACCACGCTCTGAGGGATATGGTGAGCTCTGAAATCTTGACGGAATTAATCCCAAGTGATAACACGTCCACCTCTGGAATCCTTGTACTGCCGGAACCATTCTGCAGCTTGATCTTTGAGTTGGAAGGAAGCGAACTTGACGAAATCCTCAGGCCTGACATTACTGCACTCGAAATGCTTGCACAGATCCACGAGCCAATCGTCAGCATTGGTTGCCTCAACACAATTGCTGAAAGTCTTTGGCCCGTTAGCAAGGAACTGGTTGAGTGTAGCAAAGTGATTCTGATTGTTGCCTTGGTTCCCTTGGTTGCCTTGATTACGCTCTTGGAGAATTTGCATGATCAACTGTGTGTTTGCATTGGTTGCGGCCATCACAGCTTGCCATGCCTCCGGAGGAGGTGGAGGTGGTGGCGGATCAGGATTCGGAGTCGTGCGCGTTGGAGGAGCCATCCTGAAGAGGTTGACATCCATTAGCACATTGATAGACAATTATTGAAGCTGAATCCAATGGAATGAAAATTGCAACATATAGTCTTCACATCCGAACAAAATGAGCGAATGCATTCCTCTTGAAATGGTCACGTATCCATAAATCGAGAAGCCACGTAGAATTTAGGTAGAGAAATAAATCAACAAGGTACGGATCAAGAACGAATAATCGGTAAGAAATCCCAATCTCAAACCAACTATCCGTGGAAGAAGAACTAGAGCTACTAGAATTCCCACCTATGAAACTCCCGAACCTTTCCGGTTATGCAATCAGGTGTTGGGGATACAGGGGAAGCATAATATATCACCCAAATCTAGCAAATCCTACATCCAGCTGTATCCATCCTTCAACACATAACCGAGAAAAACTTCAGAAACCATCTACCTCAACCTTCGAAAAGCATCCGTTATACAAGTTATGGCAATACTCCCGAACTCCCGCCCCAGTACTGGGTGGCGTCGAGGTTATCTCACCAATGAACTGCATAAAAGAGATTTTCGATGTCGGCGTACTAAACTCAGGTATTCCAGAACTGCAACGATAAAATTATGACGACAACACCTCAGAGCTCAACTCCCCGGGACACTTCCACAAAACCCCTGACAGGAGGCACCAAGACAATGTTCTCGTCATAACCATCGGAATGATTACAAGATACCCGTGTGATCCTAAAATTTTTTTAGTGAAATTTGAGAAGAGAAGAGTGAAAACTCTACGTCAGGATGCCTTACCAGAGCGATGAGGAGACTGGGAAGTAAAAAGAATTCCTAAACTCTTTGATATATAATTCCTAAATGACTCAAAACATTTTTCTAGACACAACTCGGCTGCTAACAACGATCAACCAGTGGGGGCTCCTAAGGTCCGGGAAGGCTCTGATTACCAACTTGTAATGCCCTCGATGCAGCTATATCTCCCACGTGTCGAGGCACGACTTAGAGGCATAACCGCATTGAAAGCAATTTCACAAGTTAGGCAATCGTCACAACATCCATGTAATACATAATAAGGGAATAAGTAACATAGTTGGCTTACACTCGCCACGTCACACAAAGTACATAAATAACATTACATAATTCAAACACTCATGGCCCGACTACGGCGCCAAAATAAAAGATAACCCAACAAGCGACACGGTCCCGATCACCCCGACTGGGCACCACTACTGATCATCAGGGAAAGAAACATAGTAACATTGGGAGTCCTCTTCGAACTCCCACTTGAGCTCGAGCGCGCCATCTGGAGCGGAATCATCAGGCCCTGCATCTGGTGTAATAGTAATCTGTGAGCCACAGGGACTCAGCAATCTCGCACCCTCGCGATCAAGACTATTTAAGATTATAGGTAAGGGAAGGTTAATATATGTGGAGCTGCAGCAAGCGACTAGCATATATGGTGGCTATCCTGTTCGCAAAAGAGAGCGAGGAGAGAAGGCAAAGCGCGAACGCATAACTAAAGAGGGCAATCTTGCGGCAAGCATTACTCCAACACCGTGTTCACTTCCCGGACTCCGCCGAGAAGAGACCATCACGGTAACTCACACAGTTGATTTATTTTAATTAAGTTAAGGTTCAAGTTATCTACAACCGGACATTAACAAATTCCCATCTTCCCATAACCGCGGGCACGGCTTTCGAAAGTTCAATCCCTGCAGGGGGTCCCAACTTAGCCCATGACAAGCTCTCACGGTCAATGAAGGAATAGACCTTCTCCCGAGACGTTCCGATCAGACTCGGTACCTCGGTTCTTCAAGACACTTTGACAAGTTAAAACAAATCCAGCAACACCGCCCGAATGTGCCGACAAATCCTGATAGGAGCTGCACATATCTCTTTCTCAGGGCACACTCAGATTGTCTAAACTTCCGGTAGGCCAGCCCAGAGTTGCCCCTGGTAGCCACCGGCGGTTGACGAGGTGGACCAACACTCAGAGGAGCACTGGCCCGGGGGGGTTTAAAATAAGATGACCCTCGGGCTCCGGAAACCCAAGGGAAAAAAAGGTTAGGTGGCAAATGGTAAAACCAAGGTTGGGCATTGCTGGAAAAGCTTTATTCAAGGCGAACTATCAAGGGGTTCCCATTATCACCCAACCGCGTAAGGAACGCAAAATCCGGGAACATAACACCGATATGATAGAAACTAGGGCGGCAAGAGTGGAACAAAACACTAGGAAAAAGGCCGAGCCTTCCACCCTTTACCAAGTATATAGGTGCATTAAGATAACATGGCAATATAATGATATCCCAACAATTAAATAGGGTTCCAACAAGGAACGGTCTCCAATCTTCACCTGCAACTAGCAACGCTGTAAGAGGGGCTGAGCAAAGCGGTAACATAGCCAATCAACGGTTTTCTAGGACATGGTGGGTTAGAGGTTTGACATGGCAATTTGGGAGGCTTGAAAGCAAGTGGTAGGCATCGTAGCATGGCATAGCAAAAGAGCGAGCATCTAGCAAAGCAAAGATAGTAGTGATTTCAAGGGTATGATCATCTTGCCTGCACAGTTGTCAGAGTTGACTGGATCCTCGAAAGCAAACTCAACGGGCTCCTCGTTAGCGAACTCATCTCCCGGCTCCACCCAAACAAGAAAAACAAGCAACAAGGACACAATCAACCACGTGCACAACTCAAACAACATGATGCAAAGATGGTATGCTATGCGGGATGCGATGCGGGATGCATATGCAAGATTTGACAAGATATGAATGAACCTGGACTCAACTTGGCAATCCAAGTGTGCCACTGGAAAGATGAGATGAAATCGCTTGAAAACGATATAAAGAACGCCGGAATCGGAGTTACGGTTTGGAAATGGCAAGCGATTCAAATATGGCACCGGTCTGCGATTTACAGCAACTCGTCAACTAAATGCAACGAGATGAACATGCTACAGCACCCAAACATGGCATCAAAATACATGGAAGGAACTCATTCATGATGCTTAACAAAAGTATAGCACTGAGCTACGGCCAATTCATCCATTAACAGGTTCAAACAAGCATGGCAAAAATGCATTTGGTAAACAGATTTTAGACTTTGTGAAATTAACACTTGTCTGGAATTTCAGATCAGATAGCACTTTTGGAGCAACAAAACTATATGCTACAGGATCTGAACATGGCAAAGTAAAGCATGGCATGGAGCTACTCAAAGAGCTTAACAAAAGTCCCTTAGTGACCTTGAGCCAAAAGGGATCAGAAAATACATTTGCAAGCATGTGAACATGGCAAAAACATAATCAGTTCTCAGACTTAGTGAAAACTGGAGCATGCAAAACAGATATCAAGTAGGCATGTTTACGAGCTCGATGCACTCACTACGGAGCAAGTCATGAAAAGCTAAGCATACACCCGTCAAGAATACACAAAATGCAAGCTAGACATGGCAAGAACAATAACATAGCATGCACGGATCAACTACAACATCCTCGGCAAAATTGCTAACAAGTAGACAATCTGCCCAGATTCACAAAGTAGCAAAAGTAGAGCTCGATTGACTCAAGCTAGGGTGCTCCATAATTGCAAGCAAAGATATGGATGGATAGAGCACTACAAGATTAACAAATCATCCTCAAAAGAGGCACGGATCACTAGGAAACAGCATGAACATATGGCATCATGAGATAAACAGACCAAGGACTTAGTGGAAATGCTAAGTCCCTGAAATCAGCATTAGCAAGTGCACCACTTGGCAAGCTCGTGCTAGTCACCACACACATCACAAAAATACATGGGTTGCACATCGGGAAAGATGGCAAAACTCTTAACCAAACATATGTAGAGCTCATGGGCATATCATGCACACAACAATCATGGAAAAAATGACAAATATCTAAATGGAGCAACAGATTTGACAATTATCTCAAGTAGCACTCTTCTAACAGCATTTCGAGCATCAAGATGAACTCAAATGAAAATGATGCAATGGAATTAAATGATGTACTCTCTGAGGCGAACATTTTGATATGCTATATGCCAAAAACGGAGCTACGGATGCGGAGTTATAGCATGATGAACAGGGCAAAATGAACTAGGGTTTCGGGCAAAAAGTCAACCGAGGTGATTTGGATCTGAGATCTGCACGGACTTCGAGGCGCTCGCGGGAATCATTGTTCGCCGGAGTCATCTGCGAGCTTGCCGGGGCGACGGATGGCGGCGGGCGGCGCTCGCTGGAGCCGGCGTGGTCGGTGGAGAGGCGGCGGGGCGCGGGCGGTCGCCAGAGCCGGCGTGGCGGCGGGGCGAGGCGGCGGATGGTCGAGGTCGATGGGCGCCGAGTTCGCCGGTGCGGAGGAGCTTGGCGGCGGCCGTAAAAAGGGCGGCGGTGGCCGGCGCGCTCGGCCGCACGGGAGGGAAATGTAGGCGGGCGGCGGCGCGGGCGTCTGGGCCACGGGGGCCCTCCCCGGGCTTCGGCGGGCCGCGGGCACGGCGGGGAAGTGGGGACCGGCCCAGGGACATGTGGCGGCCAGCGATTGGCCGGTGTCTGCGGGCGGACGCGTCCGGCTCCGTCCGGACGTGTCCGCCGGCGGCGGAGGAGATTTTTTTAGGGTTTGAACGGGGGAGATCCAGATTTGGAATGGGGAAGGTATATATATAGGCATAGAGGGAGCTAGGAGAGTCCAAATGAGGTGCGGTTTTCGGCCACGCGATCGTGATCGAACGCTCTAGATGATGGAGATGGTTTTGGTGGGTTTTGGGCCAACTTGGAGGGGTGTTGGGCTGCAACACACACGAGGCCTTTTCGGTCCCTCGGTTAACCGTTGGGGTATCAAACAAAGTCCAAATGGTACGAAACTTGACAGGCGGTCTACCGGTAGTAAACCAAGGCCGCTTGGCATGTCTCGGTCCAATCCGGAAATGTTTAATCCCCACACACGAAAGAAAGGTAGAAATGGCCACCGGAGGAGAACAAAGCGCCGGAATGCAAAACGGACAACGGGGAAAATGCTCGAATGCATGAGATGAACACGAATGCAAATGCAATGCACATGATGACATGATATGAGATGCATGACAACAACAACAACAACAACAACAACAACAACACACGGAGACAAAAACCCGAACCCGAGAAAATAAAATAACTTAACGCCGGAAACGGCAAGAGTTGGAATACATATTGGGTAAATCATATCCGGGGTGTTACAGATGCACATCGAGACAAATATATGTGACAGCATTATCGGCACACTTCTTAATATTGAAGGCAAGACGAAAGATACCTTAAAATCTAGGATTGATTTGACACACCTGGGTATCAGAAAGGATTTGCAGGTGTAAGATGAAGGTAAACCACAGGATATGGCACCAGCTGTGTACGTCTTGGACAAGGTAAAAAGAAAAGAATTCTGCAAGGTCCTGTCACGTGTAAGATTCCCACATGGATTTGCTTCCAACCCTGAAAGGAGAGTCAGTGCAGATGGAAACAAGGTACAAGGGTTGAAAACTCATGACTGCCACGTCCTACTTCAAAGGGTTTTACCTGTTATCCTTAGAGGATTGGGCCGCCCTGACTTATACAGAGCAGTTGCCGAGTTGGGACAATTCTTCAGGGAACTCTGCAGTAGGAATATCAGGATAGATGCTTTGGAGCGTCTTAGAGACAAGATACCAACTATCCTATGCGACCTTGAGAAGATATATCCTCCAGCCTTCTTTGATGTGATGGTGCATTTGGCTGTTCATCTGCCTGATGAGGCACTACTTAGAGGTCCAGTATAGTATGGCTGGATGTACCCTATTGAAAGGCGGCTAGGCACTTTCAAGGGCTATGTTAGGAACAGAGCTAGACCCGAGGGTTCCATTGCAGAGGCCTACATTGCTACAGAAGCGTTGACATTATGCTCAAAATACATTGAAACAACTGATCAACTTAGCAAAGAGGTGGGTGAAGACAATCCCGGGCTCAATGTTTTCGATTATTCTGTTCGAGTTACAGGGAAGAGTCGACAAGAGGACAAACCTAAAGATTTGGACAAAATGGTTTGGTATGTGTTGAATAACTATCCTGAGATACTACCTTATATCAAGTAAGTGCAGTACTGCAGCTTATACATTGTAATCTATTAAACTTGCAGCACATTCTTATATATTTAGATGTTTGACGCGATCACTATGTTGTGCAGCATATACAAAGAGGAGTTACTGCCGCAAAATCCAAGAAACATTGACAAACTGGTTATGGCAGGATTTGCGAAATGGTTCAAGAACCATGTAAGCTTTTGAAGTGCATTGTCAATTTTTTTAATATATTGAGTACATAAGATGATCAGCTTGTCTATTTTTTAACCATGGGTTAAGAAGATGCGGGAGGATGGGCAGGCAGTTGATGATGCCCTTTACTCACTAGCAATGGGTCCTGATACTCGGGTAAGACATTATGAATCTTGCGTTGTTGGAGATGTGCGCTACAACACCCTTGCACGAGACGAAGGCAGGAAGACACAAAACAGTGCCATCATGAGCACGGATACGTATGACAAAGAGACAACTAAAATGTATGCTAACATAACAGACATTATTCAGTTGCAGTATATCTCCAGTTTCGAGGATCATCGGTGTGTGGTTCTGTTGTACTGTCGTTGGTATAACCTGTTTTCCAGGATCGCAAAACCCAGAGCTGATGATTATTTCAAATCCATCAATGTCAAGGCGGCGTACCAGACCAACGAGCCTTTTATTTTGGCAAATCAAGTAACACAGATATTTTTCTTGGAAGACACATTTGCACGTAGCGATGACTGGAGAGTATTGCAAAGGTTTGAGCAGAGGAATTCGTTTAATGAAGTTGCAAAACAAGATGATGCTTACAATTCTCCTGATGTACAAGATAACACAAATGTTCCTAATATCTTTGAGAACCATCACGCCAATGACGCCGGCGAAAAGATTGCCTGTCGTGTTGTGGACATACAAGAGTTGATCAAGAAGAAGCCAACGTTCAAGGACGTTGAGGACGAAGAAGAAGATGACACCGTGGGGAATTATGATTTGGACTGATACACATGGCGAAGATGTTGACGCTGCTGGTGCGGATGATGATTACATTGCTTTTGTCGTATTTGCCTGTCAGAAGACGTTTTTTATCTAATATGTGGAATTGTGTTTGCTATGACAACTGAAACCTGATGAACATGTTCTTTAGTATTTTGTTGTGAGAACATCACTTGTTATGTATGCTGATTTGTGTTTGGTGATTGTATGACAACTAAAACATGATGACATTGTTGTTTAGTTGTACTCATATTTGGATGTGAAACTTGAATTTGATGACATAGTTTGTTGTTGGACTGCAATTTGCTCGACGTCTTCGAATGAGAACAAAGCTGACCCGACAGGGCCTCTGCTATTTATTTATTTATATGAGCAAAAGGGGATACCCCCTGATTTCCGTTAATAGAAATCATTAGATGTTCACAACACTACGCCCAGCCTGCTACACAGGTTTCATTCATTACTAGTTTCAGCAAAGTGCTCATGTCGTAGCCATTGAATACATCACGAGTGCTACATACACTGCAAAATAAAGAGACAATCATCCTACAGAGCACATTGATTTTGCCCATTATCTTCACAAGCTCTTTCATCTCCTCATTGCTGTCAAGGCCGTTCAGCAGCTGTTGCTTGGCCATGATCAGAGGAACTTCATCTTTAACCTTCTGCTCTGCATCTTCCTCTTTTGTCGTTCCTTCAGTTACTTGTCCAACACCCCAACCTGCTGGTATTGGGATTCCTCAGCTAACCAAATAATTAGCGTAGTTGCATTCCCCCACATCAGTAACTTCCCAGAAATACAAATCACACGAATCTTCCCTTTTCTGCACGAATCAAATCGGTAGATCATCAACCAAACTATTAAAAAAATCAGCAACTAAAAGAAGCAGAACAACACTTAAACATATTATTACCCCATGATTCGGGCATTTGTAGAAGACTCGGCCAGGGTTGCGGATTGTGGTTGAGACGCGACGGATGACTCTGCATGATTTGCAGCAGTGGCACCACACCAACGGCAGCGGGTTGCGATGAGCAATCGGCTGCGGTGCGCGTGCCAGCGAGGGTGTGATGAGACCCACAGGTGATGGTACGGGTTGCGACTTGGTGCATATCTGGTTGTTGCCTGCTAAAGAGCAGGTGGACGAGCAGCCAGCGGACATGGTTGCTGCGGCCAGAGCTTCTGATGCTAGGCAGAGTAAGTAGAGAAGAGGAGAAGCGAACATTGGATATGTCAGTTTCATTACTTGCAGAGTAGCATAGCACCATATATAGTCATAGTCTAGGTTTGGATACGAACCAGCTACAGGACCACGTCTTTCTTTTTTCTAAAACTCGACAACGTCTCTTTACTGGTACACTAGCTTGTTCTGTACGCCTTCCCAAGTCTTTGATTTTCTTTCCCTTTTTTGCGAGGAAGGAAGGAGGACAAAATTGAGAGTTCTTGGGACTCAAACCCAAGACCTCTCAGTTGAAAACCAAGGCTGCTAGTCACTTATGTGGCGAACGTTCCCTGTGAGGAGGATGGCAAACGAACACATTTTCCTCGTAGTTTTCTTCCTATATATAAAAAAGTATGCTACTTGGTGTCCGCTTAGTCAACAAACGATTGTGCCAACCTTGACCGTTGGATTGACATTCAACGTCTGTTGGGTTTCTTCAGTCTCTTCTTCCTCAAGCCGCCAAAGCCAAACCAGCGCCGGCGGGACCGCCTGCTCCCGCCTCCCACGGATGGCTGTGATCTACCCCGGCTCCTGTTCGTTCCCGTCCGAGGCCTCACCATCATCCTCTGCCTTGGTTCGCTCACCGCGGCGCCGCCCTCCGGTGTTGTCAACATGGTCAACAACCGAGAGGAATAAGGAGATGACTATACATGGTGAGGATGACAGTAGGGACCCAGCAGCGCGCGCAGTAATTTTGTTTTTTCGGGACGGAGAAGGGTATCAACTGGGTTGTGCGGGACCCATGGCCCGTCTAGCCTAGGCTTTTATTTCATATGTTTAGCACATGACCAGCCCAATTTGTTTTTTTCCTTTCTGAAAATTACTAGCCAGCTATTTTGTTTTTTGCAGAATAACCAATGTAGGCCTACTTGCTTTTCTATGCCCTGCTGGGCCGGAAATCTTTCAAGACGAGGAGGGATGCATTTTTCCCAGAAAATGGGCTATAAGTAATGGGCTATAAGTAATAATAAATGGGCTGTAAAATGAAAAAATACAGCAAACAGACAATTAGTTCCAAAATACTGTTTTCTTTCGAATTTTGATATTTTAAATTTCATTGTTTTTGTGCGGGTAAAATTTCATTGAATTTAAATTAAGGTATATTTAGATTTAAAATTAATTTGAATCTGGCTAGAAATTTCAGGCTGTATGCTGTTTGGGACAGATTTGGAGGCTGACTTGTGGGTCTACTAGGTTGACGTGTACTTTGGCTTTGTCAACTTAGTCCACAAACGATTCTAGCAGCAGTGACCGTTGGATGTTAATCCAACGGCCGTGCTGCTTCTTCAATATCTAATCTTCTTGATCCAGCCGCCCAAACCAGCTCCGGTGGGACTGCCTGCTCCCGCATCCCGTGGCCGGCTGTGCTGCCGCACAAGCCGCACCTCCCCACCCTACTTCATTGCTGGCCAGGCCATTCCTCTACTCACCCACACCTCTTGTTATTTTCCGGCGACGACAGCCGGACCAGTAAACCCTCATACTCCCCACCGCGTGGGCGACCATTGCCGAGTCTTCCCCGGCTCCATGTTGTTCCCTTCCTAGGCCTCGCTGTCATCCACCGCCATGGTGCTCTCGGCCCGGCCTGGTCAACTTGGTCAAAGAACGACATCCATCGGTCGTGGACTGTATGCGCAAAATAATGATTCCTCCACCTGACAGCTGGGACCCACCGGAAGGGCCTCTGTATTTCGCGAAAAAAAATGTTCCCCCCGCTGACATGTCGGACCCACCAGCTATATCTTCACACGCAAGGAAGTGCCTCCTTATTACGCACAAAAAAATGAATACCCCCCTGCTAGCTGGGAACCACCATAGTGGGAGGATGACTTGTGGGCCAACAAAGTTGACGGGGATGGAGGGCTTTGTCAACTTAGTCAATATGAACGATTCTAGCTCCAGTGACCGTACGATGTCCATCCAACGGCAGTAGTGCTTCTTCGACCTCTGGTCTTCTTGCTCCAGCCGCCCAAAGCAGCGCCGGTCATGCCGCATGCTCCTGCCTCCCGTGGCCGGCTGTGCTGCCGCGGAGGCCTCACCGCCCCCTACTATTCCCACCGCTGGCCAGGCCCTACGGCGACGGCAGCCTCACACCGCAACCGAACTAGTGAACCCTCGTACTCCTCTCCGCGCAGGCTTCCACTGCCATGTCTGCCCCGGCTCCGCGTCGTCCCCTTCCTAGGCCTCGCCGTTGTCCACCGCCATGGTGCTCTATGCGCGGCATGGTCAACATGGTCAATGAATGACTTCCATTGGAAGAGTATTATATGTGGAGAGGATGACAGCTGGGTCCACGGCCACAGCCCGGTTTTTTTTGTGATTTGCCAAGTAAGTCGCTTTGTCAGGCCTGTTGGGCTGCAAATCTTTCAAGACAAGGAGAGCTTTCATTCGGCTGGCCGAGAAAATTGCCCATCAGTAATGAGAAATGTGTTGTACATTTTTAAAACACATCAAACCGGCAATTAGTTTCAAATATCTTTTTTTTTCATTTCAAGATTTTAAATTACATTAATTTTTGTGCGTGGAGAATTTGTTGGATTTTATATTGATATACATTTATTTTTAAAATCAGTTTGAATGTGAGTCGAAATTTCGGAATTAAAAACAGTTCGGACAGCGCCGAAATATGCAAAATTTCATATAATTTTTTAACCATGGCCACAATTTGGGCTGTAATGCTAACAAAAAGAATATGGGCTGCAAAAAAAACCTTAAGAATTAGCAAATGGGCTGAAAATTATTAGAAATAATGGCAGATGGGTTGTATGCTGTTTTCCACAGATTTGAGGCTTTCCTAAAAAAAGGTTGATGCACAAGCAGTGACTGTTGGATGTCCATCCAACGGCCGTCGTGCTTCTTCAATCTCTACTCTTCCTGCTCCAGCCGCTCAAACAAGCGCCGGCGGGACTGCCTGCTCCCTCCTCCCCGCGGCCGGTTGTGCTGCCGCGCAGGCCTCACTGCCCCACCGTACTCCCGTCATTGGCCTAGCCATCCCTCTACTCACCCACACCTGCTGTTATTCTCCGGCAACGGCAGACGAACCAGTAAACCCTCGTACAGTCGTACTCCCCTCTGCGTGGGAAACAACTGCCGAGTCTTCCCTGCCTCCGTGTTGTTCCCTTCCTAGGCCTCGCCGTCGTCCACTGCACTGGTGCTCTCGGCGCGGCCTGGTCAACGTGGTCAACGACCGACATGCATCTGAAGTGGACTGTACGTGGAGAGGCTGACAGCTGGGTCCACGGCCGCACGCAAGGAAATGCCTCCTTATTACACGCAAAATAATGATTCCTCCACCTGACATCAGGGACCCACCGAAAGGGCCTCTGTATTTCGCAAAAAAAATGTTACCGCCGCTGAAAGCTCGGACCCACCAGCTATATCTTCGCACGCAAGGAAGTGCCTCCTTATTACGCACAAAAAAATGAATACTCCCCTTATTAGCTGGGACCCAGTATAGTGGCAGGCTGACTTGTGGGCCTACTAAGTTGACGGGGACGGAGGGCTTTGTCAACTTAGTCAATATGCACCATTCTAGCTCCAGTGACCGTACGATGTCCATCCAACGGCCGTAGTGCTTCTTCAACCTCTATTCTTCTTGCTCCAGCCGCCCAAACCAGCGCTGGTCGTGCCTCGTGCTCCTGCCTCCCGTGGTCGGCTGCGATGCGGCGGAGGCCTCACCGCCCCCTACTACTCCCACCGCTGGCCAGGCCATCCCTCTACTCACCCACACCCCCTGTTACTCTGCGGCGACGGCAGCCTCACACCGCAGCTAACTAGTGCCCTCGTACTCCTCTATGCGTGGGCATCCACTGTCGCGTCTTCCCCGGCTCCGTGTCGTCCCCTTCCTAGGCCTCGCCGTCGTCCACTGCCCTGGTGCTCTCGGCACGGCGTGGTCGACGTGGTCAAGGAACGGCTTCCATCGGACGTGGAGTGTACGTGGAGAGGCTGACAGCTGGGTCCACGGCCGCACGCAAGGAAATGCCTCCTTATTACACGCAAAATAATGATTCCTCCACCTGACAGCTGGGACCCACCGGAAGGGCCTCTGTATTTCGCGAAAAAAAATGTTCCCCCCGCTGACATGTCGGACCCACCAGCTATATCTTCACACGCAAGGAAGTGCCTGACAGTCGAGACCCACCTGGTCGAAGCGTTCGTAGTGTTGTCATTCTGGCCGCGAACGTGTACGTACATATATACTGGTGGATGTAGAGGCGCGCACGTGTTGTAGTAGAGGCGGACAGGATGCAAGAAAGAAAATACGGCCACGTATGTGTACATACGGGCGGGGTCTCAAATGCCTACTCGCGCATACGTACGGCGAGGGCTCGTTGACATGGCTGGGTCGTAACGGAGAAACAGCGTCATTGTCGTGTTCATGGGGAGGCAACAGAATGCGTCATGTTCATGGGGAGGCAACGAAATGTGTCGTGTTCATGGGGAGGCAACGGAATGCGTCCTGTTCATCGGGAGGGAACGGAACGCGTGGGAGCCAACCGGCTGGGTCGGAACGGAATGTTCATCGGGAGGGCTTGGACGGAACACTGGATGGAAACGAGGCCTGGCGTACCGCACAGCGGAGGAAACGGACCTCCTACGTTCGGAACGGGGTCCTGTTGATCAGGAGGGGTCTAGCGTACCGCAAAACGGAGGAAACGGACCTCCTACGGTCGAAACTGGGGTCCTGTTCATCGGGAGGGGTGTGGGGTACCGCAAAACGGACGAAACGGACCTCCTACGGTCGAAACGGGGGTCCTGTTCATCGGGAGGGGTGTGGCGTACCGCAAAACGGGACTCCATGGGATACTGTTCATCTCCACCGTCGACCCCCTCCAGCCTCCACAAGCTACTGTTCATCCACCGTCGACCTCCTCCAGCCTCCACCTGCAACTGTTCATCCACGGGCTCTTGTTCATCCAGCCTCCACCGCGCGCTACTCCACCGGCTATTGTTCAACCAGACCTCTCCACGGGCTCCTATTCAACCACCCCTCCACGGGCTACTGTTCATCCTGCCCTCCACCTTCTACTGTTCATCCTGCCCTCCACGGGGTGGTCCTGTTCATCCAGCCCTCCACGCGGTCCTGTTCATCCAGCCCCAACCGGCTCGATCGATTGGGGTCCTGTTCATCCAGAGGCAACACCATGGGGTCCTGTTCATCCACCCGCATCGGGAACTGTTCATCCAACCCCCCCCCCCCCGCAACACTCACTATTCATCCAGAGGCAGCATCGACCGACTTCAGTTAGCAGCAGTAGCGAAGGAATCGCTCGATCGGGTTCAGTTAACAGCCATCGATCGATCGCTCGGGTTCAGTAACGCGTAGCCTGCAGTGCAATCGCTCGGGTTCAGTTAGAGCCCAACGCCTTGCTCGGGTTCAGTTAGAGCCAATGCCTCGCACACACGCGCGTACATGTACAAGAGAAACGTGCATCGCTCGGCCCCCAACCTCCCACCGTTACCGGGAACTCCCCGAAATTTTCCTCGCCGTCGCTTCTACCACGGTTTTTTCCGTCATGGACGGCCCAAAGAATGTCATGCAGCTGCGTCTCCGGCCCGCCCAGGACGAAAAGCCCATTTTCTGTCATGATTTTTTGTCATAGAAGTAGGAGCCCACCACATCTATGATGATACCGGGTTTTGTCACAATTATCGTCACAGAAGTGTCATATGTATGACAGAAAAAAATTTCGTTCAGCCCAAAATGTCACGGATGTGTCTTTTTTTGTAGTGGCGGCCCTTGCCCTGGCCGCATCTCCTCTCTTCCACCAAGGCCCACTAAGGCCCATTAAGTCCCCGGGGGGTTCCGGTAACCTCCCGGTACTCCGGTAAAATCCCGATTTCACCCGGAACACTTCCGATATCCAAACATAGGCTTCCAATATACCAATCTTCATGTCTCGGCCATTTCGAGACTCCTCGTCATGTCCGTAATCACATCCGGGACTCCGAACAACCTTCGGTACATCAAAACATATAAACTCATAATATAACTGTCATCGAAATGTTAAGCGTGCGGACCCTACGGGTTCGAGAACTATGTAGACATGACCGAGACACGTCTCCGGTCAATAAACAATAGCGGAACCTGGATGCTCATATTGGCTCCCACATATTCTACGAAGATCTTTATCGGTCAAACCGCATAACAACATACGTTGTTGCCTTTGTCATCGGTATGTTACTTGCCCGAGATTCGATCGTCGGCATATTAATACCTAGTTCAATATCGTTACCGGCAAGTCTCTTTACTCGTTCTATAATACATCATCCCGAAACTAACTCATTAGTTGCAATGCTTGCAAGGCTTAAGTGATGTGCATTACCGAGAGGGCCCAGAGATACCTCTCCGACAATCGGAGTGACAAATCCTAATCTCGAAATACGCCAACCCAACAAGTACCTTTGGAGACACCTGTAGAGCACCTTTATAATCACCCAGTTACGTTGTGACGTTTAGTAGCACACAAAGTGTTCCTCCGGTAAATGGGAGTTGCATAATCTCATAGTCATAGGAACATGTATAAGTCATGAAGAAAGCAATAGCAACATACTAAACGATCGTGTGCTAAGCTAACGGAATGGGTCATGTCAATCACATCATTCTCCTAATGATGTGATCTCGTTAATCAAATGACAACTCATGTCTATGGTTAGGAAACATAACCATCTTTGATCAACGAGCTAGTCAAGTAGAGGCATACTAGTGACACTCTGTTTGTCTATGTATTCACACATGTATTATGTTTCCGGTTAATAAAATTCTAGCATGAATAATAAACATTTATCATGATATAAGGAAATAAATAATAACTTTATTATTGCCTCTAGGGCATATTTCCTTTAGTTATTAAACTAAAACTGTTGTGGCACATCTTACTAAGTTGAATGATATAGCACCCTTTTTACTCATGATGAGAAAACTCGCTACTACTTTATTCTCAAATTATTTCCTTTCTCATTAAAGGGTGTTGCTAAAGCTTGGTACAATACTCTTTCTCCTGGTTGTGTGCGTAGTCCCCAGGATATGATTTACTACTTCTCTGAAAAAAATATTTTCCTACTCATAAAAAACAAGCTGCCTTACAGGAAATATTTAACTTTGCGCAAACTAAAGAAGAGAGTCTCCCACAAGCTTGGGGGAGGCTTTGCCAGTTACTTAATGCTTTGCCTGATCATCCTCTTAAGAAAAATGAAATACTTGATATCTTCTATAATGGACTAACCGATGCTTCTAGGGACTTCCTAGATAGTTGTGCTAGTTGTGTTTTCAGGGAACGAACTGTTGGACAAGCTGAAGAATTATTGAATAACATATTGAAAAATTATGATGATTGGACTATTCCTGAACCACCGGCTAAACCCACTCTGAAGAAGAGAGGTATATTATATCTCAGTCCCGAAGATATGCAAGAGGCAAAGAAATCTATAAAGGAAAAAGGTATTAAAGCTGAGGATGTTAAAATTTTACCTCCTATTAAAGAAATACATGGGCTTAATACACCACCACTGCCTAAGGTGGTAGAGGTAAATTCTCTAATGAAGTTCAATGATGACAATCCTCACGATATGCATCCTAGTCAATGCATTTATGAGTTTGAAAATTATATTAGAAAACAAGATCACTTCAATGCAAATGTTATGAAACAATTGAAATATATTATGATATGATTGCTCCTTGAGTGACTTGTTATTTAGAATATCAAAAGATATTAGAGGTGTTGGAAAACATGCTTATATGGTTCAAACTCAATTAGAACAAGTTGCTAAATCTCAAAGAGAATTACTTGATGAAATGAATAATAATATGCATGACTTTGCTGTTAGAGTTACAACTAGAGGAGGTAAGATCACTCAGGAACCACTTTATCCTAAGGGACACCCAAAAAGAATTGAACAAGATTCACAAAGAGCTAACACTAGTGCACCTAGTCCTTCTAGAAAGAAAAAGAAAAAGAAAAATGATAGGACTTTGCACACTTCTAGTGAACCTGAAATGGAAAAACCTCCTGATAATGAAAATGAAGTGTCTATCTCAGATGCTGAAACTCAATCTGGTAATGAACACTCACCTAGTGATAATGAAAAATACAATGATGAGGTTCATGAAGACACTCAACCAAATAATGAAAAGGAACCAGATAATGATGTTGAGATAGAACCACCTGTTGATCTTGATAACCCACAATCTAAAAATAAAAGATATGACAAAAGAGACTTCGTTGCTAGAAAACACGGTAAAGAAAGAGAACCGTGGGTTCAAAAACCTATGCCTTTTCCACCCAAGTCAACTAAAAAGAATGATGATGAAGAATTTGAACGCTTTGCTGAAATGTTGAGGCCAGTCTTTTTGCGTACTCGCTTGACTAATATCTTGAAAATGCCTCCTTATGCAAAGTATATGAAAGACATCATCACAAAT
Organism: Triticum urartu; assembly: GCF_003073215.2. Taxonomy (NCBI): domain Eukaryota; kingdom Viridiplantae; phylum Streptophyta; class Magnoliopsida; order Poales; family Poaceae; genus Triticum; species Triticum urartu. Next base: position 112,709,769 of record NC_053025.1, read on the forward strand.
AAGAGAAAAATACTGGAAGCTGAAATCAACACTATGCTTGCTAATTACACTTTTAAAGATGGAGTACCTAAAAAACTTAGAGATCCGGGAATACCAACTATACCTTGCTCTATCAAAAGGAATTATGTGAAAACTGCTTTGTGTGATTTAGGAGCCGGTGTTAGTGTTATGCCTTTCTCTTTATATAAAAGACTTGACTTGAATAAACTCACACCTACTAAAATATCATTGCAAATGGCTGGTAAATCAACTTCCATAACTATCGGTATCTGTGAGGATGTGCCCGTTGTTGTTGCTAATGTTACTATTTTGACTGACTTTGTTATACTGGAGATGCCCGAGGACGACAACATGTCGATTATCCTTGGTAGACCCTTCTTGAATACTGCAGGGGCTATTATTGATTGCAATAAAAACAACGTCACTTTTCATATTAATGGTAATGAGCATACGGTGCACTTTCCGAAGAAACAATTCCAAGTGAATGGTATTAATGTTATTGAAAAATCTCCGACAATCACTATTGGAAGTTTTCAAATACCTCTACCTACTGTCAAAAAGAAATATGAAATGCTTATTGTTGGGGAAATGCATATCCCTATTGAGGTAATTTAGTGATTTACGAAAGTTCTTCGGTTTCATGCTAATCAAAAGTAGTTGTTAATAAGACTTGATCAACCTTATTAATGGATCATTTTTGAATGGTATGAAGTTGATGAATTTAGTAAGCACTACTTTATGTCCTTATTTTTTATTCTCTGTTTTTATTAGTTAAATAAAATAAAATGCCATGTTTTGTCTATTTTCTGAATTTCCCGTGCAATAAAAATGACCCAAAAAATAAAAGTTCTCAGGATGCCGTGAAAATTTTACACGATTTTTTTCAGAATATTTAAGAATTTTTGGTGCAATAAACATCAGAGGGAGGTGCACCAGGTAGGCACAACCCACCTGGGCGTGCCAGCACCCCCAAGCGCGCCCTGGTGGGTTGTGGTCCCCACATGGCCCCCCTCACTTATCTCTTTAGCCCACATCATCACTTACCTCCAGAAAAAAAATCCCCATTGCTCTGTCTCCCGTGTTCTTGACCTCAAACCCACGGATTTCGATCTCTTTGCTCGAAGCTCCGTTTCCGAAACTATTTCGGGGGATTGTTGCTTGGTATGTGACTCCACCGTTTGTCCAATTAGTTTCTGTTTTAGTGGTTTATACTTTGAATAATTAGTTACCCTTGGTGCTGCTGTAGATGTGCTTACATGTTGAATTCTTAGTGTTCTAAGTAGTTTGAATGCTTGCTATGGCCTCTATGTGTCCCTATGAGTAGTTGCTATCAATCTTATAAAGTTTTGTTGAAAAATCTTTGTCACACCAAAAAATTTATTTTCAGAAAATTGTACGCGGACATGATGAACCTATTTGGAAGGAATTCTTCGAGGAGACGATCCTCGGGGGCATCTTCTAGTGACAGTTCTGCTCGTCGGTCTTATGTTGAACCAAGTGAAAGTTCCACGCGAGATGCCGCCACCAAGACATGTTCATAGCCTAGCGATGAATATATGGTGTGTGTGGGCATTAAGGAGGAATTTGAGCAATATGTTCACAATGCCAGCCTTGGTCCCTACCTTTCAAATAAGTGTGAACAACACCAACTTCTCACTGAATCATTTGTCAAAGGATTTAAATATTTTCCACGTGAGTCTAGGGTGTCGTTTATGCTTTATGATAATCCATTTACTATCCCACTGGAGAATTTTGCTTACCATTGCAAACTTCCATTTTGGGGTTCGCTTGATGAGCCACCAACGGTTGAGTTCGAGTCTTTCTTGACTAGCCTTTGCTATGGTGAAAATAGGGGAGTGAGACAAGGAAGAATAAAGAGCATTCACTTTCCCACAATTCAGTATTTTGCATTATTTAACGGGAAATGCATAGTACGCAAGCAAGACTGTAGCATACTTTGTGTGCCAGACTTGAGCCTCCTTCACACCGCTCTCACTGGTGAAATGAATTATAACCTTGGAGTGATTGTTGCACGTAGACTTCAGCACAATGCTAACAGTGGTTGGTTCTATGGTGGAATTTATGCCACACGTTTAGCACAAGAGCTGGGTGTTTCACCTTTGCCCTTTGATCCTCTCCTACCCACGCGGTATTTAGATTTTGACACTTTGAAACAACGCAAGATCCTTAAGGGAAAGGTTGATAATTTCCCTTACAATATAATGTTTAACCAAAAATCTATTGTGGACACATATTTGCCTGTGCCTGCTCTTTTTGATTATAACAGCAAAGGAAGATATTTTGTTCTTGAGAGCAAGGCCCGAGCTCATAACGCAGCAGTGGTGGCGGCACGGCGTGCTGAGGCATCCGCACCGAGAGCCTCCGTGAGCTACCACGCCAACTACTTCCCTCCAGGCTATTAATCGACTACTGAGTTCGGCCAAAAGCCTAAGCTTGGGGGAGTGCGTGTTTCCACCAACTTTACATTCATGTCCACTTATTCCATTTGTCGGTGCTCACACTTTTTCATTGTATCATCCATGCTTAGATTTATTTTCTTGCTTTCTTCTTGTGTGTTTGAAAAACCTTAGAAAAGAACCAAAAAATTAGTTGTAGCTAGTTTACCTTCTATGCATGCTTAGTAATATTAAAAAGAGAAAACCCAAAAAGATTTCCTTGTTCTTCTTTTGCTTGTTGGGAGCTTTCCCATGTAAATAGTTGTTCTCGTTTTTGCTTTTCCCTTTTTATTTGCTTGTTGAAGAAAACCAAAAACTCCAAAAATATTTCAGTGCATTTCTCTAAATTTCTTTTCTTTTTATTCGAGTTGTACCAAGGAGAAGACCACGATGAAAATTTTGAGTGGCTCTCATTTGAATAATTGTTGAACTAATAAAAAGCACATTTTACCATGTCTTCTCCTGTTTAATAAAATGTTTTGCAGATTCCAGCTTAGTCCACGGCACTCTTGCACTATTATTATTTTCATATCATTCGGTCAAGCAACTGAAAGGCAATAATGATGACATTTGATGAAATGGTTGTGGCAAAGAGAAACTGGTATGAACTCGACTTGTTCTGTTTGTGTAAATATGTTTAACCTAGTATCCTGCTACCTCTTGAGCACTGCGTTGGTTTTCCCCGAAGAGGAAGGGATGATGCAGCAAAGTAGCGTAAGTATTTCCCTCAGTTTTTGAGAACCAAGGTATCAATCCAGTAGGAGGCTACGCGTGAGTCCCTCGCACCTGCACAAAACAAATAAATCCTCGCAACCAACACAAATAGGGGTTGTCAATCCCTATAGGGCCACTTACGAGAGTGAGATCTGATAGATATGATAAGATAATATTTTTGTATTTTTATGATAAAAGATGCAAAGTAAAATAAAGGCAAAGTAAATAACAAAGGAAATAACTAAGTAGTAGGAGATCAATATGATAAAGATAGACCCAGGGGCCATAGGTTTCACTAGTGGCTTCTCTCAAGAGCATAAGTATTCTACGGTGGGTGAACAAATTACTGTTGAGCAATTGACAGAATTGAGCATAGTTATGAGAATATCTAGGTATGATCATGTATATAGGCATCATGTCCGAGACAAGTAGACCGACTCCTGCCTGCATCTACTACTATTACTCCACTCATCGACCGCTATCCAGCATGCATCTAGAGTATTAAGTTAAAAATAGAGTAACGCCTTAAGCAAGATGACATGATGTAGAGGGATAGACTCATGTAATATGAAGAAAACCCCATCTTGTTATCCCCGATGGCAACAATACAATACCTGCCTTGCTGCCCTTACTGTCACCAGGAAAGGACACCGCAAGATTGAACCCAAAGCTAAGCACTTCTCCCATTGCAAGAAAGATCAATCTAGTAGGCGAAACCAAACTGATAATTCGAAGAGACTTGCAAAGATAACCAATCATACATAAAAGAATTCAGAGAAGATTCAAATATTATTCATAGATAGACTTGATCAAAAACCCAGAATTCATCGGTCTCAACAAACACACCGCAAAAAGAAGATTACATTGAATAGATCTCCACAAGAGAGGGGGAGAACATTGTATTGAGATCCAAAAAGAGAGAAGAATCCATCTAGCTACTAACTATGGACCCGTAGGTCTGAGGTGAACTACTCGCACTTCATCGGAGGGGCTATGGTGTTGATGTAGAAGCCCTCCGTGATCGATGCCCCCTCCGGCGGAGCTCCGGAACAGGCCCCAAGATGGGATCTCGTGGATACAGAAAGTTACGGCGGTGGAATTAGGGTTTTGGCTCCTGTTCTGATCGTTTGGGGGTACGTGGATATATATAGGAGGAAGGAGTACGTCGGTGGAGCAACAGGGGTCCACGAGGGTGGAGGGCGCGCCTGGTGGGGGTTGGCGCGCCCCCCTACCTCGTGGCCTCCTGTTTTATTTCTTGACGTAGGGTCCAAGTCTCTCTGGTCTTATTCGTTGAGAAAATCACGTTCCCGAAGGTTTCATTCCATTTGGACTCCGTTTGATATTCATTTTTCTTCGAAACCCTAAAACAGGCAAAAAACAGCAATTCTGGGCTGGGCCTCCGGTTAATAGGTTAGTCCCAAAAATAATATAAAAGTGGATAATAAAGCCCAATAATGTCCAAAACAGTAGATAATATAGCATGGAGCAATAAAAAATTATAGATACGTTAGAGACATATCGAGCATCCCTAAGCTTAACTCCTGCTTGTCCTCGAGTAGGTAAATGATAGAAACAGAATTTTTGTTGCGGAGTGCTACTTGGCATAATTTTAATGTAATTCTTCTTAATTGTGGTATGAATATTCAGATCCGAAAGATTCAAGACAAAAGTTCATATTGACATAAAAATAATAATACTTCAAGCATACTAACAAAGCAATTATGTCTTCTCAAAATAACATGGCCAAAGAAAGTTTATCCCTACAAAATCATATGGTTTAGTCATGTTTCATTTTCGTCACACAAGAATGCTCTCATCATGCACAACCCCGATGACAAGCCAAGCAATTATTTCATACTTTAGTAATCTCAAACCTATAAACTTTCACGCAATATATGAGCGCGAGCCATGGACATAGCACTATGGGTGGAATAGAATATAATGAGGGGGGTTATGTGGAGAAGACAAAAGAGGAGAAAGTCTCACATCAACGAGGCTAATCAATGGGCTATGGAGATGCCCACCTGTAACATCCCAAATTTTCAATTTGGAATGTTATACACTAGATCATCATGCATAACATATTTTCTTGCATCTTGGCCGATCCTAGAAATTTCACGCAACTCAAGGACCTCCCAGAGAGAGTTGGAGATTTCGTTATTTTCATATTTGAGAGTTTCTCAAATTTTGAAAAGAGGATCGTTTGATTTATTTGTTTTATCTTCAATAAATTTTCCGGTGTCAAAATATGAGAGAGGGAATAATATGACTTTCCCAAAATTTAGGAAAATGAAGATTTAATAAATAGATCAATTTTTGTTTGCCGGAGTATTATTTGCATTTTATTTGGATAGGGGAAAATGCGTGTTTTCGAAAATTTCATTTTAGGTCCGGAGAAAAGTTCATTTTGTTCGGCTCATTTTTAGGAGTCAGGGAAAATTTACTTTAGATTTTTCGGAGTTCGTTTAGATCTCTTTTTTTTTTTTCTCTGCGCGCGGAAACTATTTAAAAAAAACAAAAAAAAACTGGACCAAGGCCGGCCAGGCCAAGGCCCAGCCGGGCCGAAGGCCACCGCGCCCCAGGCCACCGCGTGCCTAGCGCCAGGCGCCAGGGAGCCGGCGCCGCCGCCTCTTGCTCTACGAATCCTTTTAGGATTCTAGGGTAGCCCTTGCCCCTTTTTCCTTTGTTTCGTTATTCCTAGTCCTACTCCGTATATTCTTTCCTATTCCTAGTCTAATTCCTTGCCCTCTACCCCAAGTAAACCCCTCCCCTCCCCAATATAAATACCCAAGCACCCCCCCTCTAAACATCAAATCAAAGCCCCTCTCCTCCACACCGCACCTTGCCACCCCACGCCGCGCCGCCGCACCACCTCACCCGCCCCGCCACCCCACCCCGCGCCGCCTAAGCCGCCGCCTCACCCGCGCCGCCGCCGCACCTGCCGCCGCCGCCCCACGCCCACGCCGCCGGAGCCCCTCACCGGAGACCTCGCCGAGGTTGCCCCGCGTCTCTTTTCTCGGATCGTTTTCTTCTAATCGTTCTGATTTCTTTTCTTCTCTAAACCGTTCCGGTTTTCTTAGATCGGTTTTCGTCGGTTTTTCTTCTCGAAACCCTAGATCGGATCGTTTTTTTCTCCGATTTAGTGTCTTTGGACCGTTCGCCGGGACCGTTTCGTCCTAACGAACGTGATCACCGGATTTTTCTAGGTTAACGACGTCCGTTCGTTAACCGTTCTTCTTTTTCTTTCATCGGATTTATTCCGCGATCGCGATCTTAGACCCGATCTTCTTTCTAGTCTTTTTTTGCTCGTTTATCGGAATCAGGTGATTCAAGCGCCTGGAGTTTCGTCTCGAAACCACCGTTCCGTCTAATCAACTTGAACAAGCTTTTTCCCCGATAAAAATTTGACCTAATTTCAACTTGCTAGAACCGAGTTGTTTTCTTCCGCCGTTTGTTTTCCGTTTCTTTGTTCGGTTCGTTCTTTCTTTGCAACCGGAGTTCTTAAGTTGAACTATCTGGTTCGTTCTCTTGTTCGAGTTTTACCTGTGCATTAGATGAGTACTTATTGTATGCTTGTTGTTTGTCTGCGATAGATTACCCGGATTGCGCCGCTTGTTACTTCGAAACCCTAGATCTCGCGGATCATCAGCAAGGCAAGTAACACTTTGATCATACCTTTTCTACAACCCATGTTTTATTGCATTAGATCAATCCCCTCACATTGCATGATTAGGATCTAATTAAACTGTGGGATGGGAAGTAGATGAGGTAGTACCTATTACCTGTATTATTATGAAACCTTTGGGAGTTACTCTACATTTGCTTATATTGCCATGCTATGCTAGTAGACGTGGATTGGGTGAGTGATATCCATGACAGATGTGAGTTGATAATGGTTTATCTAAGGTGGCAACTTAAACACACATCTGGGTGGATTGAGGCACCTGATGTCTACCAGGACTTGCCTGTTTTTTTTCGGACCGCACCCAGGCTCAAAGGGATCATAAGATCTTCATGCTAGAAATTCCGTGTGCAGCCACAACCATTATGGGCTCTGGCATAGTGACTAAGTTGTGCGAACTCTTACGGGGTGGACTAGCAGATGTAGGGGTTGTAGGTGTACGGTCTACCCCACATGTAAGGTGCTAGCGCTTCTGAAAGACTGTTGTCTCGGTCATCCGTCTTCTCAAACACCATGTAGTGCGAGAAAACAAACGGAGGCGATCAAGTCTTGTGGGGAAACGTGCGCAAAACTCTGCAGAGTGTACAAACTAATCATGATTAGCCGTGTCCCCGGTTATGGACAACTTGAGTATCTAGTACTTGAATATCATTGTGAATCTCGACATGTTACTTCTAATTAATGTTGTTGGGTTTTTAATTATTTTTAATTGGGATTGAGAATGCTGTCAACCATTCTAAATGTTTCACAACCACCATGATAGTTAAATAAATTTATTCCTTTGCAGTAGGGAAAAATTGGCTTTACGCAAAACTGTAACCATAGAGCTTTCCACCAGCCATATAGTGCATATAGTATAGCTGTTTCATTCCATTATTCTCTATGTGTTACATTGCCAGCATATTCCATGTGCTGACCCGTTTTCGGGCTGCAACGTTAATGTTGCAGACTTTTCAGACGACGATTGAGGTGCGTTTAGGTCGTGGCCCTATACTCAGTGATGCCGCTGGAGTTGATGGACCCATTTATCTTCCAAGTCTTCCGCTGTTATTTTTATTATATGGCCTTAAGCCATATTCAGTGTAATAAGTTCTTTTTGAGCCATCGATGTAATAAGTGTGTGATTGCAACTCTGCTATAAAACCTCGATGTACTGTGTGGTGTCAACATTACTGATCCAGGGATGACACCGTAGCACAGTAGACGTGATCCATTCGGGTCAGGTCGCTACAGAGATGGTATCAGAGCACACGCTAACTGTAGGACACGACCACTAAGTTAAAGCCATAGATCACTATTCTCTCCTCATTTTCTAACTCCTCATCTTTTCTACTCTATTAGGATGACGAACGTGAAGATTAAGTACGCTCAACCGGATGAGGGCACACCATTTGGATTTCACCTGAAGGAAGTCACCAAGTACCTGAACATTGGATTACCAAGCTTCACGGGAACCTTCAACGCCACTCTGCCTGAAGAGGAGCGCTGGAAGATTCAAGCTCACGTTCCGGGAAGGACATTCGCGCCAATCACGAAGCCCATAGATAGTGTTTTCAATGCACCAACCTGGAGTCTGGGAAGGAGCATGGCAGCCCATATCACCATAGGACGCATTGGAGCAGTTTATCAAGAAGACCTCAAGGACACTATCTACCAGATTTGCGGACGCCGAGATGAACAATGGGAGTTAGTCAGCACCAAGAAGGATAGATCCATTGCATCTTTCATCCAGGAGTTAAACCAGCACATTCGACGCCACGAGAACCAGATGTGCAATGATATGATAGAGTTGAAGAATGCGAAGGCAAGGATCATCGAGCTAGAAGGAGAACTGAAGTCTACACGCAAGGACTACATGGACGAGATCGTAGCTCTAGCAAGGCACAATTGTGATCTTAAGCAGGAGATTGAAGAACTCAAGAGCAAGTTAGCATCCTAGGAGGACGACGAGTACGTCACATGTCCGGACAACTACATCATCATCGACGACACCGATTCGGATCCAAGTGAACCCGACTTCGAAGACGAAGCTGGAGCAGATATCATGGAGTCTTCCACCGGTTCAAATTTCTAGATGACCACCAAATAGTAGTAGTATTTCCCCCATGTAAAACATTATAGTCGAGCACTTTTGCGATAGTTTTAGACCGATTGTAAGCCCTTGTTTGATTGATTGAAGTGATTTTGTGTGCATTTGCCTCATGTGCATATGGGTAGTGTTTTCCCTTTAGACCCCTCTATTCTTAATTCTCGTCTTTTCTAAACCCTCAGATGCCTCCAAGACGTGACAATGGATTTCCACCGGAGCTCACTCAGTTGATCCAGCAGCAGAATCAATTGATGCAGATGTTAGTTCAGAACCAACAGAACAACAACAACAACCCACCACCACCACCTGTTGACCACTTAGCCCGTTTCCTTAGGCTGAATCCGCCGGTGTTTTCCAGTAGCACCGAGCCAATAGTAGCAGACAATTGGCTCCGTAAGATAGGAAGGGAGTTGACCACTGTAGGATGCACGGATGGTGAGAAAGTGAAGTTTGCCGCACACCAGCTTGACGGACCCGCGGCAGCATGGTGGGAGAATTTCACAACCACTTACCCAGTTGACACTGTCACATGGGATCAGTTTCAGCAAGCTTTCCGCACTGCCCATGTTTCAGCAGGAGCTATGGCCATAAAGAAGCGTGAGTTTCGCAAGTTACGCCAAGGAGGAAGGACAGTTGGCCAGTATGTGGAGGAGTTTAGCAAGTTAGCACGTTATGCCCCAGATGACGTTGCTACGGATGCAGCTAAGCAGGAGAAGTTTCTGGAAGGATTGAATGATGAGCTAAGCATGCAGTTGATGGTAGCGAGTTTCAACAACTACCAGGAGTTGGTAGATCGTGCCATCATGATTGAAGGGAAGCAACAGCAGATGGAGAACCGTAAGAGGAAGTATGGACAGGGGAAGTATAACTCTGGAGCCCAGCAGAAGCCCCGTTTTACCCCTAAACCGGGATTTCAGTTTCAGCACACCCATGGAGGAGGTAGCACGCACAACCATAATGGCCACAAGAATGGTAATGGGAATGGAGGAAGCAATGGACAGAACCGCACCATCCCATCGACCCCAACCAAGAGAGATCTGAGCAATGTCACTTGTTTCAAGTGTTTGAAGACCGGACATTATGCCAATGAATGTCCTGAAGGCCAGAATGGAAATGGCAATGGAAGCTCTGGGAAGAAGCCGAACCCTTTCAATAGGGGACGGGTGAACCACGTTAATGTGGAGGAGGTCGAAGATCAGCCCGATGCGGTAATCGGTAAGTTTTTGGTTAAGTCATTTACTGCACTCATTCTTTTTTACACTGGTGCATCGCATTCATACATATCAAGGGGATTTGTGGATAAGTATAACCTGCCAACCCAAAACCTTAGGTCACCCATGTTAGTAAGCTCACCAGGAGCAGAATTTATGGCTACACGATGGTGTGATCGGTTAGCATTAAGGATTGGTAACTATGTGTTTCCCTCAGACCTAATAGTATTGGAATCTCAGGGATTGGATGTGATATTAGGCATGGATTGGTTATCAAAGTATGAAGGGAATATTGAGTGTGCTAGTAAGTCAATTTTGCTTACTACACCAGAAGGGAGAAGGATCAAGTATGTATCCCGGCATGTACCAAAAAGGACACAAGTGAATTGCCTAACAGGAGTTGTGCAAGAAGAAGTACCAGTGGTAAAGGATTTTCCTGATGTATTTCCTGAGGAATTGCCAGGCATGCCACCGGATAGAGACATTGAGTTTTTGATTGAGTTATTGCCAGGCACAGGCCCAATATCGAAGCGACCATATAGGATGCCAGCAAAGGATTTGGTGGAAATTAAGAATTAGATTAAGGAGTTATTGGATAAAGGTTACATTCGCCCAAGTTCTTCACCTTGGGGATCACCCGTACTTCTAGTGGAAAAGAAGGATGGATCATTAAGGATGGTTGTAGATTATCGGGGATTGAATGAAGTAACAATCAAGAACAAGTACCCACTGCCGATGATTAATGATCTGTTTGATCGATTGCAAGGAGCTAAAGTGTTTTCCAAGATCGATTTGCGATCAGGGTACCATCAGTTGAAGATTCGAGAGCAGGACATACCTAAGACAGCATTTACCACGAGATACGGATTGTATGAGTATACCGTTATGTCATTTGGATTCACTAACGCACCTGCCTATTTTATGAACCTGATGAACAAGGTATTTATGGAGTTTTTGGATAAGTTCGTCGTAGTGTTCATTGATGACATCCTGATTTATTCAAAGAATGAAGAGGAACATAAGGAACATTTGCGTTTGGTTTTGGAGAAACTAAGGGAACATCAGTTATATGCCAAATTTAGCAAATGTGAGTTTTGGTTGAAGGAAGTAGGATTCCTCGGACACGTTATATCCGGAGAAGGTATAGCAGTTGACCCCACAAAGGTTGAGACCGTAACTGAATGGGAAGCACCAACAACAGTTGGAGAGATCCGGAGTTTTCTTGGACTCGCAGGATACTACCGGAGATTTATTGAGAATTTTTCAAAGATTGCGAAGCCTATGACGGAATTGTTGAAGAAGGATACTAAGTTCAAATGGACTGAGGAGTGTGAGGCTAGTTTTCAGGAGTTGAAGAAACGATTGGTTACTTCACCAGTGTTGATATTGCCAGATCAGACCAAGGATTATGAGGTGTATTGCGACGCTTCACGTCGAGGACTTGGAGCAGTGCTTATGCAGGAAGGAAGAGTTGTTTCGTATGCTTCATGACAACTGAAGCCTCATGAGTTGAATTATGCCACGCATGATTTGGAGTTAGCAGCCGTAGTGCATGCATCGAAGACGTGGAGACATTTCCTCATTGGAAATCATTGTGAGGTGTACACGGATCATAAGAGTTTGAAGTACATTTTCACGCAGAAGGAGTTGAGCCTCAGACAAAGGAGATGGTTGGAGCTCATCAAGGATTATGACATGAGATTGCATTACCATCCCGGAAAGGCTAATGTAGTAGCTGACGCATTGAGCCATAAGAGCCATGTCAATACGATAATGACGGGGAAAATACCCAAGGAGTTAGCAGAAAACCTTCGTGAGCTATGTTTGGAAATAGTTCTAAGAGGCTATGTAGCCGCATTGGAGATTCAATCAACATTGATGGATAAGATCAGAGAAGCTCAGAAATCTGACAAAGAGATTGCTGCTATAAAGGAGAAACTTAGCAAAGGAAAAGCAAAGGGATTTCGTGAGGATGAGCACGATACCCTATGGTTTGGGGACCGTGTTTATGTGCCCAATGACCCGGAGATCAGGAAGTTGATTTTGCAGGAGGCACATGATTCACCGTATTCGATTCACCCAGGGAATACCAAGATGTATTTGGATTTGAAAGAAACATTCTGGTGGACCGGAATGAAGAAGGATATTGCAGCATATGTGGCAGTTTGTGACGTATGTCAGAGAGTAAAGACAGAGCATCAGAAGCCGGCAGGATTGTTACCACCATTGCCGATACCCGAATGGAAGTGGGATAAGATAGGCATGGATTTTATCACAGGACTACCCAGGACGAAAGTAGGGTATGACTCGATATGGGTAGTAGTTGATCGTTTGACGAAGGTAGCACATTTCATTCCAGTTAACACCACTTACACCAGTGCTAAGTTGGCAAAGATATACATGACTAGGATCATTTGTTTGCATGGAGTTCCGAGGAGTATCGTATCAGATAGAGGAACCCAATTTACCTCAAAGTTTTGGAATCAGTTGCATGAAACTTTGGGAACCAGACTAGAGTTCAGCACAGCTTTTCATCCGCAGACAGATGGACAGACCGAGAGAGTCAATCAAATTTTGGAAGATATGCTGAGAGCTTGTGCACTAGATTATGGATCTAGTTGGGACGATAACTTGCCGTATGCGGAGTTTTCTTATAACAATAGTTATCAAACCAGTTTGAAGATGGCACCTTTCGAAGCTTTATACGGAAGGAGGTGCAGGACACCGTTGTCATGGAACGAAGTTGGAGACCGACAATTCTTTGGACCAGATTTGATTAAGGAGTCTGAACGGAAAGTTAAGTTGATTCGTGATAGGCTCAAGGTAGCCCAGTCCAGGCAGAAGAGCTACGCAGATTCTAAACGCAAGGAGATAGTTTACGAAACCGGAGACAGAGTTTATCTTCGAGTATCCCCACTTCGAGGACTTAAGCGCTTTGGAGTTAAGGGAAAATTAGCACCACGTTTCGTTGGACCGTTTAAGATCATGAAACGTATGGGAGAAGTCGCGTATAAGTTGGAATTACCAGAGGGACTATCAGGAGTTCATGATGTATTTCATGTTTCTCAGTTGAAGAGATGTCACGCCGAGATGGCGGAGGTACCGCTAAGAGATACCGTGCCGCTTGAAGCGATTCAGTTGAAGGACGACTTAACATATGAGGAGAAGCCAGTCAAGATTCTCGATTATGCCAGCAGAGTTACCCGCAGCAAGGTTATCAAGTTTTGCAAAGTTCAGTGGAACCACCATTCAGAGGATGAAGCCACCTGGGAGAGAGAAGAAGATTTGCTCAAAGACCACCCTCACCTATTTTCTAGCCAACCCGAATCTCGAGGGCGAGATTCATCTTAAGGGGGGTAGGTTTGTAACATCCCAAATTTTCAATTTGGAATGTTATACACTAGATCATCATGCATAACATATTTTCTTGCATCTTGGCTGATCCTAGAAATTTCACGCAACTCAAGGACCTCCGGAGAGAGTTGGAGATTTCGTTATTTTCATATTTGAGAGTTTCTCAAATTTTGAAAAGAGGATCGTTTGATTTATTTGTTTTATCTTCAATAAATTTTCCGGTGTCAAAATATGAGAGAGGGAATAATATGACTTTCCCAAAATTTAGGAAAATGAAGATTTAATAAATAGATCAATTTTTGTTTGCCGGAGTTTTAATTGCATTTTATTCGGATAAGGAAAAATGCGCGTTTTCGAAAATTGCATTTTAGGTCCGGAGAAAAGTTCATTTTGTTCGGCTCATTTTTAGGAGTCGGGGAAAATTTACTTTAGATTTTTCGGAGTTCGTTTAGATCTCTTTTTGTTTTTTTTTCTGCGCGCTGAACCGTTTATTTATAAAAAAAAACTGGAGCAGGCCGGCCAGGCCAAGGCCCAGCCGGGCCGAAGGCCACCGCGCGCCTAGCGCCAGGCGCCAGGGAGCCGGCGCCGCCGCCTCTTGCTCTACGAATCCTTTTAGGATTCTAGGGTAGCCCTTGCCCCTTTTTCCTTTGTTTCGTTATTCCTAGTCCTACTCCGTTTATTCTTTCCTATTCCTAGTCTAATTCCTTGCCCTCTACCCCAAGTAAACCCCTCCCCTCCCCAATATAAGTACCCAAGCACCCCCCCCTCTAAACATCAAATCAAAGCCCCTCTCCTCCACACCGCACCTTGCCACCCCACGCCGCGCCGCCGCACCAGCTCACCCGCGCGCCGCCCTAAGCCACCACCTCACCTGCGCGCCGCCCTAAGCCACCGCCTCACCCGCGCCGCCGCCGCACCTTGCTGCCGCCGCCCCACGCCCACGCCGCCGGAGCCCCTCACCGGAGACCTCGCCGAGGTTTCCCCGCGTCTCTTTTCTCGGATCGTTTTCTTCTAATCGTTCCGATTCTTTTCTTCTCTAAACCGTTCCGGTTTTCTAGATCGGTTTTTCGTTCGGTTTTTCTTCTCCGAAACCCTAGATTGGATTCGTTTTCTTCTCCTATTTAGTTGTCTTTGGACCGTTCGCCGGACCGTTCGTCCTAACGAACGTGATCACCGGATTTTTCTAGGTTAATGACGTCCGTTCGTTTAACCGTTCTTCTTTTTCTTTTCGTCGGATTTATTCCGCGATCGCGATCTTAGATCCGATCTTCTTTCTAGTTTTTCTTTTCGCTCGTTTATCGGAATCAGGTGATTCAAGCGCCTGGAGTTTCGTCTCGAAACCGCCGTTCCATCTAATCAACTTGAACAAGATTTTGCCCCGATAAAAATTTGACCTTGTTTCAACTTGCTAGAACCGAGTTGTTTTCTTCCGCCGTTTGTTTTCCGTTTCTTTGTTCGGTTCATTCTTTCTTTGAAACCGGAGTTCTTAAATTGAACTTTCTGGTTCGTTCTCTTGTTCGAGTTTTACCTGTGCATTAGATGAGTACTTATTGTATGCTTGTTGTTTGTCTGCGATAGATTACCCGGATTACGCCGCTTGTTACTTCGAAACCCTAGGACTCGCGGATCATCAGCAAGGCAAGTAACACTTTGATCATACCTTTTCTACAACCCATGTTTTATTGCATTAGATCAATCCTCACACATTGCATGATTAGGATCTAATTAAATTGTGGGATGGGAAGTAGATGAGGTAGTACCTATTACCTGTATTATTATGAAACCTTTGGGAGTTACTTCTACGTTTGCTTATTATTATGCCATGCTATGCTAGTAGACGTGGATTGGGTGAGTGATATCCATTACAGATGTGAGTTGATAATTTTAAAAGGTTTATCTAAGGTGGCAACTTAAACACACATCTGGGTGGATTGAGGCACCTGATGTCTATCAGGACTTGCCTGTTTTTTTTTGCACCGCCACCCAGGCTCAAAGGGGTCATAAGATCTTCCATGCTAGAAACTTCCGTGTGCAGCCACAAGCCATTATGGGCTCTGGCATAGTTGACTAAGTTGTGCGAACTCTTACGGGGTGGACTAGCAGATGTAGGGGTTGTAGGTGGTACGGTCTACCCCACATGTAAGGTGCTAGCGCTTCTGAAAGACTGTGTCTCGGTCATCCGTCTTCTCAAACACCATGTAGTGCGAGAAAACAAACGGAGGCGATCGAGTCTTGTGGGGAAAAGTGCGCAAACCTCTGCAGAGTGTACAAACTAATCATGATTAGCCGTGTCCCCGGTTATGGACAACTTGAGTATCTAGTACTTGAATATCATTGTGAATCTCAACATGTTACTTCTAATTAATGTTGTTGGGTTTTAATTATTTTTAATTGGGATTGAGAATGCTGTCAACCATTCTCAATGTTTCACAACCACCATGATAGTTAAATAAATTTATTCCTTTGCAGTAGGGAAAAATTGGCTTTACGCAAAACTGTAACCATAGAGCTTTCCACCAGCCATATGTGCATATAGTATAGCTGTTTCATTCCATTATTCTCTATGTGTTACATTGCCAGCATATTCCATGTGCTGACCCGTTTTCGGGCTGCAACGTTAATGTTGCAGGCTTTTCAGACGACGATTGAGGTGCGTTTAGGTCGTGGCCCTATACTCAGTGATGCCGCTGGAGTTGATGGACCCATTTATCTTCCAAGTCTTCCGCTGTTATTTTTATTATATGGCCTTAAGCCATATTCAGTGTAATAAGTTCTTTTTGAGCCATCGATGTAATAAGTGTGTTATTGCAACTCTGCTATAAAACCTCGATGTACTGTGTGGTGTCAGCATTACTGATCCAGGGATGACACCGTAGCACAGTAGACGTGATCCATTCGGGTCAGGTCGCTACACCACCGATTGATGTTAATGCAAGGAGTAGGGATTGTCATGCAACGGATGCACTAGAGCTATAAATGTATGAAAGCTCAACAAAAGAAACTAGTGGGTGTGCATCGAACTTGCTTGCTCATGAAGACCTAGGGAACTTGAGGAGGCCCATTGTTGGAATATACAAGCCAAGTTCTATAATGAAAATTCCCACTAGTATATGAAAGTGGCAAAACAAGAGACTCTCTAACATGAAGATTATGGTGCTACTTTGAAGCACAAGTGTGGCAAAGGATAGTAACATTGTCCCTTCTCTCTTTTTCTCTCATTTTTTTTCTTTGGCCTTTTATTTATTTATTTATTCCTCACTTGGGACAATGCTCTAGAAAATGATGATCATCACACTTCTATTTATTTACAACTCAATGATTACAACTCGATACTAGAACAAAAGATGACTCTATATGAATGCCTCCGATGGTGTACCGGGATATGCAATGGACCAAGAGTGGCAGGTATGAAAGAATTATGAACGGTGGCTTTGCCACAAATACTATGTCAACTACATGATCATGCTAAGCAATATGACAATGATGAATGTGTCATGATGAACGGAATGATGGAAAGTTGCATGGCAATATATCTCGGAATGGCTATGGAAATGCCATAATAGGTAGGTATGGTGGCTGGTTTGGGGAACATATAGGGAGGTTTATGCGTGAAAGAACGTATCATATCACGGGGTTTGGATGCACCGGCGAAGTTTGCGCCAACTCTCAATGTGAGGAAGGGCAATGCACGGTACCGAAGAGGCTAGCAAGGATGGAAGGGTGAGAGTGCGTATAATCCATGGACTCAACATTAGTCATAAAGAACTCACATACTTATTGCAAAAATCTACAAGTCATCAAAAACCTCGGTGCTACACGCATGCTCCTAGGGGGATAGATTGGTAGGAAAAGACCATCACTCGTCCCCGACCGCCACTCATAAGGAAGACAATCAAATAACACCTCATGTTTCAAATTTGTTGCATAATGTTTACCATACGTGCATGCTATGGGACTTGCAAACTTCAACACAAGAATTTCTCAATTTCACAACTACTCAACTAGCACGACTTTGATATTATTACCTCCATATCTCAAAACAATCATCAAGCATCAAACTTCTCTTAGTATTAAAAACACTCATAAGAAAATTTTACTAATCTTGAATACCTAGCATATTAGGATTTTAAGCAAATTACCATGCTATTAAGACTCTCAAAATAATCTAAGTGAAGCATGAGAGATCAATAGTTTCTATAAAACAAATCCACCACCGTGCTCTAAAAGATATAAGTGAAGTACTAGAGCAAAACTATATAACTCAAAGGATATAAGCGAAGCACATAGAGTATTCTAACAAATTCCAAATCAGGTATGTCTCTCTCAAAAGGTGTGTACAGCAAGGATTATTGTGGTAAACTAACAAGCAAAGACTCAAATCATACAAGATGCTCCAAGCAAAACACATATCATGTGGCGAATAAAAATATAGCTCCAAGTAAAGTTACCGATAGAAGTAGACGAAAGAGGGGATGCCTTCCGGGGCATCCCCAAGCTTTGTCTTTTAGGTGTCCTTATATTATCTTGGGGGTTCCATGGGCAACCCTAAGCTTAAGCTCTTGCCACTCCTTGTTCCATAATCCATCAAATCTTTACCCAAAACTTGAAAACTTCACAACACAAAACTTAAAGTAGAAAATCTCGTGAGCTCCGTTAGCGAAAGGAAATAAAATATCACTTCAAGGTACTGTAATGAACTCATTCTTTATTTATATTGGTGTTATACCTACTGTATTCCAACTCCTATATGGTTTATAAACTATTTTACTAGCCATAGATTCATCAAAATAAGCAAATAACACACGAAAAACAGAATCTGTCAAAAACAGAACAGTCTGTAGTAATCTGTAGCTAGCGCAAGATCTGGAACCCCAAAAATTCTAAAATAAATTTCTGGACGTGAGTAATTTATATATTAATCATCTCCAACAATAATTAACTAAATATCACTCTCCAAATAAAAATGACAGAAGTTCTCGTGAGCGCTAAAGTTTCTGTTTTTTACAGAAAGTTCAACAAGACTTTCCCCAAGTCTTCCCAACGGTTATACTTGGCAAAAACACTAATTAAACACAAAAAACACAACCAAAACAGAGGCTAGATAAATTATTTATTACTGAACAGGAGCAAAAAAGCAAGGAATAAAAATAAAATTGGGTTGCCTCCCAACAAGCGCTATCGTTTAACGCCCCTAGTTAGGCATAACAAGCAAGAATAGATCTAGGTATTGCCATCTTTGGTAGGCAATCCATAAGTGGCTCTCATAATATATTCATAAGTTAATTTAATCTTCTTTCTAGGAAAGTGTTCCATTCCTTTCCTTAATGGAAATTGGAATCTAATATTTCCTTCCTTCATATCAATAATTGCACCAATCGTTCTAAGGAAAGGTCTACCAAGAATAATAGGACATGAAGGATTGCAATCTATGTCAAGAACAATAAAATCTATGGGCACATAATTCCTATTTGCAACAATAATAACATCATTAATTATTCCCATAGGTTTCTTAATAGTGGAATCCGCAAGGTGCAAGTTTAGAGAGCAATCATCAAAATCACGGAAACCTAACAAATCACACAAAGTCTTTGGAATCATGGAAACACTAGCACCCAAATCACATAAAGCATAGCATTCATGATCTTTAATTTTAATTTTAATAGTTGGTTCCCACTAATAATAAAGTTTTCTAGGGATAGAAACTTCCAATTCAAGTTTTTCTTCATAAGATTGCATCAAGGCATCAATGATATGTTTAGTAAACGCTTTATTTTGACTATAAGCGTGAGGAGAATTTAGCATGGATTGCAACAAGGAAATACAATCAATCAAAGAGCAATTTTCATAGTTAAATTCCTTGAAATCCATAATAGTGGGTTTAGCAACATCTAGGATTTTAATTTCTTCAATCCCACTTTTATCAAATTTGGCATCAAGATCAACAAATTCCGAATTCTTGGAACGCCTTCTAGGTAAAGGTGGATCATATTAAGTCTCATCATTATCAAGATTCATATTGCAAAACAAATATTTAATAGGGGACACATCAATAACTTTTAGATCTTCATCTTTATTTTCATAGGAAGTAGAAGAACACGCTCTTATAAAGGCATCTTTCTTAGCACGCACCCTAGCGGTTCTTTCTTTGCACTCATCAATGGAAATTCTCATGGATTTGAGAGACTCATTGATATCATGCTTAGGTGGAATAGATCTAAGTTTCAAAGAATCAACATCAAGAGAAATTCTATCAACGTTCCTAGCCAAATCATCAATTTTAAGCAATGTTTCTTCAATCATAGCATTAAAATTCTTTTGTGAAGTAATAAATTCTTTAATATTAGATTAAAAATCAGAGGGCATCTTATTATAATTTCCATAAGAATTGTTGTAGGAATTACATAATTATTAGAGGGATTACTAGGATAAGGCCTAGGGTTGAAATTTCCTCTATACGCGTTGTTACCAAAAGTGTTCCTACCAACAAAATTCACATCCATAGATTCATTATTATTCTCAATCAAAGTAGACAAGGGTATATCATTAGGATCATAAGAAACACTCTTGTTAGCAAATAATTTCATAAGTTCATCCATCTTTCCACTCAAAACATTAATTTCTTCTATCGCATGCACCTTTTTATTAGTAGACCTTTCAGTATGCCATTGAGAATAATTAACCATAATATTATCTAGGAGTTTAGTAGCTTCTCCTAAAGTGATTTCCATAAAAGTACCTCCCGTGGCCGAATCTAAAAGATTTCTAGAAGCAAAATTCAATCCGGCATAAAAAATTTGAACAATCATCCACAAATTTAAACCATGAGTAGGGCAATTACGTATCATTAATTTCATTCTCTCCCAAGCTTGTGCAACATGTTCATGATCAAGTTGCTTAAAATTCATAATATCGTTTCTAAGAGAGACGGTCTTAGCGGGAGGAAAATACTTAGAGATAAAAGCATCTTTGCACTTATTCCATGAATCAATACTATTTTTAGGCAAAGACGAAAACCAAGCTTTAGCACGATCTCTAAGCGAAAAAGGAAATAGCTTCAATTTAAAAAAAATCATTATCCACATCTTTCTTCTTTTGCATGTCACACAAATCGATGAAGCTATTAAGATGGGTAGCGGCATCTTCACTAGGAAGGCCGGAAAATGGATCTTTCATGACAAGATTCAGCAAAGCAGTATTAATTTCACAAGATTCGGCATCGGTAAGAGGAGCAATCGGAGTGCTAATAAAATCATTGTTGTTGGTATTGCTGAAGTCACACAATTTAGTATTATCTTGAGCCATCGTGACAAGCAAGCAAACTAACACACAAGCAAACAAAAAGCAAGCGGGCAAAAAGAGGCAAATAGAGAGAGGGAGGATAGAGAGAGAGAAAGGGCGAATAAATTGGCAAGGGTGAAGTGGGGGAGAGGAAAACGAGAGGAAAATGGCAAATAATGTAATGCGGGAGATAAGGGTATGTGATGGGTACTTGGTATGTTGACTTTTGCATAGACCTCCCCTGCAACGGCGCCAGAAATCCTTCTTGCAACCTCTTGAGCACTGCGTTGGTTTTCCCCGAAGAGGAAGGGATGATGCAGCAAAGTAGCGTAAGTATTTCCCTTAAGTTTTTGAGAACCAAGGTATCAATCCAGTATGAGGCTACGCACGAGTCCCTCGCACCTGCACAAAACAAATAAATCCTCGCAACCAACGCAAATAGGGGTTGTCAATCCCTATAGGGCCACTTACGAGAGTGAGATCTGATAGATATGATAAGATAATATTTTTGATATTTTTATGATAAAAGATGCAAAGTAAAATAAAGGCAAAGTAAATAGCAAAGGAAATAACTAAGTAGTAAGAGATCAATATGATAAAGATAGACCAGGGGGCCATAGGTTTCACTAGTGGCTTCTCTCAAGAGCATAAGTATTCTACGGTGGGTGAACAAATTACTGTTGAGCAATTGACAGAATTGAGCATAGTTATGAGAATATCTAGGTATGATCATGTATATAGGCATCACGTCCGAGACAAGGAGACCGACTCCTGCCTGCATCTACTACTATTACTCCACTCATCGACCACTATCCAGCATGCATCTAGAGTATTAAGTTAAAAATAGAGTAACGCCTTAAGCAAGATGACATGATGTAGAGGGATAGACTCATGCAATATGAAGAAAACCCCATCTTGTTATCCTCGATGGCAACAATACAATACGTGCCTTGCTGCCCTTACTGTCACCGGGAAAGGACACCGCAAGATTGAACCCAAAGCTAAGCACTTCTCCCATTGCAAGAAAGATCAATCTAGTAGGCCAAACCAAACTGATAATTCAAAGAGACTTGCAAAGATAACCAATCATACATAAAAGAATTCAGAGAAGATTCAAATATTATTCATAGATAGATTTGATCAGAAACCCACAATTCATCAGTCTCAACAAACACACCGCAAAAAGAAGATTACATCGAATAGATCTCCACGGGAGAGGGGGAGAACATTGTATTGAGATCCAAAAAGAGAGAAGAAGCCATCTAGCTGAAGGAAATATGCCCTAGAGGCAATAATAAAGTTATTATTTATTTCCTTATAATCATGATAAATGTTTATTATTCATGCTAGAATTGTATTAACCAGAAACATAATACATGTGTGAATACATAGACAAACAAAGTGTCACTAGTATGCCTCTACTTGACTAGCTCGTTAATCAAAGATGGTTATGTTTCCTAAGCATGAACAATGAGTTGTTATTTGATTAACGAGGTCACATCATTAGTTGAATGATCTGATTGACATGACCCATTCCATTAGCTTAGCACCCGATTGTTTAGTGTGTTGCTATTGCTTTCTTCATGACTTATACATGTTCCTATAACTATGAGATTATGCAACTCCCGTTTATCGGAGGAACACTTTGGGTACTACCAAACATCACAACGTAACTGGGTGATTATAAAGGAGTACTAGAGGTGTCTCCAATGGTACATGCTGGGTTGGCGTATTTCGAGATTAGGTTTTGTCACTCCGATTGTCGGAGAGGTATCTCTGGGCCCTCTCGGTAATGCACATCACATAAGCCTTGCAAGCATTACAACTAATATGTTAGTTGTGAGATGATGTATTACGGAACGAGTAAAGAGACTTGCCAGTAACGAGATTGAACTAGGTATTGGATACCGACGATCGAATCTCGGGCAAGTAACATACCGATGACAAAGGGAACAACGTATGTTGTTATGCGGTCTGACCGATAAAGATCTTCGTAGAATATGTAGGAGCCAATATGGGCATCCAGGTCCTGCTATTGGTTATTGACCGGAGACGTGTCACGGTCATGTCTACATTGTTCTCGAACCGTAGGGTCCGCACGCTTAAAGTTACGATGACAGTTATTATGAGTTTATGCATTTTGATGTACCGAAGGTTGTTCGGAGTCCCGGATGTGATCATGGACATGACGAGGAGTCTCGAAATGGTCGAGACATAAAGATTGATATATTGGAAGCCTATGTTTGGACATCGGAAGTGTTCCGGGTGAAATCGGGATTTTACCGGAGTACCGGGAGGTTACCGGAACCCCCCGGGAATCATATGGGCCTTAGTGGGCCTTAGTGGAAAGGTAAAAGGGCTGCCCATAAGGGCTGCGCGCCTCCCCCCCTCCCCTAGTCCTATTAGGACTAGGAGAGGTGGCCGGCCACCCCTCTCCCTCTTTCCCCCTTGGGAATCCTAGTTGGAATAGGATTGGGAGGAAGTCCTACTCCCGGTAGGAGTAGGACTCCTCCTGCGCCTCCATAGGGCTGGCCGCACCCCTCCCCCTTGGCTCCTTTATATACGGAGGTAGGGGGCACCTCTAGACACACAAGTTGATCATTGAGATCGTTCCTTAGCCGTGTGTGGTGCCCCCTGCCACCATATTCCACCTCGATCATATCATTGTAGTGCTTAGGCGAAGCCCTGCGTCGGTAGAACATCAAGATCGTCACCACGCTGTCGTGCTGACGGAACTCTTCCCTGACGCTTTGCTGGATCGGAGCCCTGGGATCGTCATCGAGCTGTACGTGTGCTAAGAACTCGGAGGTGCCGGAGTAACGGTGCTTGGATCGGTCGGATCGGGAAGAATAAGTACGACTAGTTCCTCTACGTTGTGTCAACGCTTCCGTTGCGATCTACAAGGGTACGTAGATCATACTCTCCCCTCGTTGCTATGCATCACCATGATCTTGCGTGTGCGTAGGAAATTTTTTGAAATTACTACGTTCCCCAACAGTGGCATCCGAGCCTAGGTTATTTATGTTGATGTTATATGCACGAGTAGAACACAAGTGAGTTGTGGGCGATACAAGTCATACTGCCTACCAGCATGTCATACTTTGGTTCGGCGGCATTGTTGGACGAGACGACCCGGACCAACCTTACACGTACGCTTACGCGAGACCGGTTCCCTCGACGTGCTTTGCACACAGATGGCTTGCGGGCGACTGTCTCTCCAACTTTAGTTGAACCAAGTATGGCTACGCCCGGTCCTTGCGAAGGTTAAAACGGAGTCTATTTGACAAACTATCGTTGTGGTTTTGATGCGTAGGTGAGATTGGTTCTTGCTTAAAGCCCGTAGCAGCCACGTAAAACTTGCAACAACAAAGTAGAGGACGTCTAACTTGTTTTTGCAGGGCATGTTGTGATGTGATATGGTCAAGGCATGATTTTTATTGTATGAGATGATCATGTTTTGTAACCGAGTTATCGGCAACTGGCAGGAGCCATATGGTTGTCGCTTTATTGTATGCAATGCAATCGCGATGTAATGCTTTACTTTATTACTAAACGGTAGTGATAGTCGTGGAAGCATAAGATTGGCGAGACGACAACGATGCTACGATGGAGATCAAGGTGTCGCGCCGATGACGATGGTGATCATGACGGTGCTTCGGAGATGGAGATCACAAGCACAAGATGATGATGGCCATATCATATCACTTATATTGATTGCATGTGATGTTTATCTTTTTTATGCATCTTATCTTGCTTTGATTGACGGTAGCATTATAAGATGATATCTCACTAAATTATCAAGAAGTGTTCTCCCTGAGTATGCACCATTGCCAAAGTTCGTCGTGCCCAGACACCACGTGATGATCGGGTGTGATAAGCTCTACGTCCATATACAACGGGTGCAAGCCAGTTTTGCACACGCAGAATACTCAGGTTAAACTTGACGAGCCTAGCATATGCAGATATGGCCTCGGAACACGGAGACCGAAAGGTCGAGCGTGAATCATATAGTAGATATGATCAACATAACGATGTTCACCATTGAAAACTACTCCATCTCACGTGATGATTGGTTATGGTTTAGTTGATTTGGATCACGTAATCACTTAGAAGATTAGAGGGATGTCTATCTAAGTGGGAGTTCTTAAGTAATTTGATTAAATTGAACTTAAACTTATCATGAACTTAGTACCTGATAGTATCTTGCTTGTTTATGTTGATTGTAGATAGATGGCTCGTGCTGTTGTTCCGTTGAATTTTAATGCGTTCCTTGAGAAAGCAAAGTTGAAAGATGATGGTAGCAATTATACGTACTGGGTCCGTAACTTGAGGATTATCCTCATTGCTGCACAGAAGAATTACGTTCTGGAAGCACCGCTGGTTGCCAGGCCTGCTGCAGGAGCAACGCCGGATGTTATGAACGTCTGGCAGAGCAAAGCTGATGACTACTCGATAGTTCAGTGTGCCATGCTTTACGGCTTAGAATCGGGACTTCAACGACGTTTTGAACGTCATGGAGCATATGAGATGTTCCAAGAGTTGAAGTTAATATTTCAAGCAAATGCCCGGATTGAGAGATATGAAGTCTCCAATAAGTTCTATAGCTGCAAGATGGAGGAGAACAGTTCTGTCAGTGAGCATATACTCAAAATGTCTGGGTATAATAATCACTTGATTCAATTGGGAGTTAATCTTCCAGATGATAGCGTCATTGACAGAATTCTCCAATCACTGCCACCAAGCTACAAGAGCTTCGTGATGAACTATAATATGCAAGGGATGAACAAGACTATTCCCGAGCTCTTCGTAATGCTGAAAGCTGCGGAGGTAGAAATCAAGAAGGAGCATCAAGTGTTGATGGTTAACAAGACCACTAGTTTCAAGAAAAAGGGCAAAGGGAAGAAAAAGGGGAACTTCAAGAAGAACAGCAAACAAGTTGCTGCTCAGGAGAAGAAACCCAAGTCTGGACCTAAGCCTGAAACTGAGTGCTTCTACTACAAGCAGACTGGTCACTAGAAGCGGAACTGCCCCAAGTATTTGGCGGATAAGAAGGATGGCAAGGTGAACAAAGGTATATGTGATATACATGTTATTGATGTGTACCTTACTAGAGCTCGCAGTAGCACCTGGGTATTTGATACTGGTTCTGTCGCTAATATTTGCAACTCGAAACAGGGACTACGGAATAAGCGGGCACTGGCAAAGGACGAGGTGACGATGCGCGTGGGAAACGGTTCCAAAGTCGATGTGATCGCGGTCGGCACGCTACCTCTACATCTACCTTCAGGATTAATATTAGACCTAAATAATTGTTATTTGGTGCCAGCGTTGAGCATGAACATTATATCTGGATCTTGTTTAATGCGAGACGGTTATTCATTTAAATCAGAGAATAATGGTTGTTCTATTTATATGAGTAATATCTTTTATGGTCATGCACCCTTGAAGAGTGGTCTATTCTTATTGAATCTCGATAGTAGTAATGCACATATTCATAATGTTGAAGCCAAAAGATGCAGAGTTGATAATGAAAGTGCAACTTATTTGTGGCACTGTCGTTTAGGTCATATCGGTGTAAAGCGCATGAAGAAACTCCATACTGATGGACTTTTGGAACCACTTGATTGTGAATCACTTGGTACTTGCGAACCATGCTTCATGGGCAAGATGACTAAAACACCGTTCTCCGGTACTATGGAGAGAGCAACAGATTTGTTGGAAATCATACATACCGATGTATGTGGTCCGATGAATATTGAGGCTCGTGGCGGATATCGTTATTTTCTCACTTTCACAGATGATTTAAGCAGATATGGGTATATCTACTTAATGAAACATAAGTCTGAAACATTTGAAAAGTTCAAAGAATTTCAGAGTGAAGTTGAAAATCATCGTAACAAGAAAATAAAGTTTCTACGATCTGATCTTGGAGGAGAATATTTGAGTTACGAGTTTGGTGTACATTTGAAAAACTGTGGAATAGTTTCGCAACTCACGCCACCCGGAACACCACAACGTAATGGTGTGTCCGAACGTCGTAATCGTACTTTACTAGATATGGTGCGATCTATGATGTCTCTTACAGATTTACCGCTATCGTTTTGGGGTTATGCTCTAGAGACGGCCGCATTCACGTTAAATAGGGCACCATCAAAATCCGTTGAGACGACGCCTTATGAACTGTGGTTTGGCAAGAAACCAAAGTTGTCGTTTCTTAAAGTTTGGGGCTGCGATGCTTATGTGAAGAAGCTTCAACCTGATAAGCTCGAACCCAAATCGGAGAAATGTGTCTTCATAGGATACCCAAAGGAGACTGTTGGGTACACCTTCTATCACAGATCCGAAGGCAAGACATTCGTTGCTAAGAATGGATCCTTTCTAGAGAATGAGTTTCTCTCGAAAGAAGTGAGTGGGAGGAAAGTAGAACTTGACGAGGTAACTGTACCTGCTCCCTTACTGGAAAGTAGTACATCACAGAAAACTGTTTCAGTGACACCTACACCAGTTAGTGAGGAAGCCAATGATAATGATCATGAAACTTCAGATCAAGATACTACTGAACCTCGTAGATCGACCAGAGTAAGATCCGCACCAGAGTGGTACGGTAATCCTGTTCTGGAAGTCATGTTACTAGATCATGATGAACCTACGAACTATGAAGAAGCGATGGTGAGCCCAGATTCCGCAAAGTGGCTTGAAGCCATGAAATCTGAGATGGGATCCATGTATGAGAACAAAGTATGGAGTTTGGTTGACTTTCCCGATGATCAGCAAGCAATTGAGAATAAATGGATCTTCAAGAAGAAGACTGACGCTGATGGTAATGTTACTGTCTACAAAGCTCGACTTGTTGCGAAAGGTTTTCGGCAGGTTCAAGGGATTGACTACGATGAGACCTTCTCACCCGTAGCGATGCTTAAGTCAGTCCGAATCATGTTAGCAATTGCCGCATTTTATGATTATGAAATTTGGCAGATGGATGTCAAAACTGCATTCCTGAATGGATTTCTGGAAGAAGAGTTGTATATGATGCAACCAGAAGGTTTTGTCGATACAAAGGGAGCTAACAAAGTGTGCAAGCTCCAGCGATCCATTTATGGACTGGTGCAAGCCTCTCGGAGTTGGAATAAACGTTTTGATAGTGTGATCAAAGCATTTGGTTTTATACAGACTTTCGGAGAAGTCTGTATTTACAAGTGAGTGGGAGCTCTGTAGCATTTCTGATACTATATGTGGATGACATATTACTGATTGGAAATGATATAGAATTTCTGGATAGCATAAAGGGATACTTGAATAAGAGTTTTTCAATGAAAGACCTCGGTGAAGCTGCTTACATATTAGGCATAAAGATCTATAGAGATAGATCAAAACGCTTAATTGGACTTTCACAAACAACATACCTTGACAAAATTTTGAAGAAGTTCAAAATGGATCAAGCAAAGAAAGGATTCTTGCCTGTGTTACAAGGTGTGAAATTGAGTAAGACTCAATGCCCGACCACTGCAGAAGATAGAGAGAATATGAAAGATGTTCCCTATGCATCAGCAATAGGATCTATCATGTATGCAATGCTGTGTACCAGACCTGATGTGTGCCTTGCTATAAGTCTAGCAGGGAGGTACCAAAGTAATCCAGGAGTGGATCACTGGATAGCGGTCAAAAACATCCTGAAGTACCTGAAAAGGACTAAGGATATGTTTCTCGTATATGGAGGTGACAAAGAGCTCGTCGTAAATGGTTACGTTGATGCAAGCTTTGACACTGATCCGGACGATTCTAAATCGCAAACCGGATACGTGTTTACATTAAACGGTGGAGCTGTCAGTTGGTGCAGTTCTAAACAAAGCGTCGTAGCGGGATCTACATGTGAAGCGGAGTACATAGCTGCTTCGGAAGCAGCGAATGAAGGAGTCTGGATGAAGGAGTTCATATCCGATCTAGGTGTCATACCTAGTGCATCGGGTCCAATGAAAATCTTTTGTGACAATACTGGTGCAATTGCCTTGGCAAAGGAATCCAGATTTCACAAAAGGACCAAGCACATCAAGAGACGCTTTAACTCCATCCGGGATATAGTCCAGGTGGGAGACATAGAGATTTGCAAGATACACATGGATCTGAATGTTGCAGACCCTTTGACTAAGCCTCTTCCACGAGCAAAACATGATCAACACCAAGGCTCCATGGGTGTTAGAATCATTACAGTGTAATCTAGATTATTGACTCAAGTGCAAGTGGGAGACTGAAGGAAATATGCCCTAGAGGCAATAATAAAGTTATTATTTATTTCCTTATAATCATGATAAATGTTTATTATTCATGCTAGAATTGTATTAACCGGAAACATAATACATGTGTGAATACATAGACAAACAAAGTGTCACTAGTATGCCTCTACTTGACTAGCTCGTTAATCAAAGATGGTTATGTTTCCTAACCATGAACAATGAGTTGTTATTTGATTAATGAGGTCAGATCATTAGTTGAATGATCTGATTGACATGACCCATTCCATTAGCTTAGCACCCGATCTTTTAGTGTGTTGCTATTGCTTTCTTCATGACTTATACATGTTCCTATAACTATGAGATTATGCAACTCCCGTTTACCGGAGGAACACTTTGGGTACTACCAAACGTCACAACGTAACTGGGTGATTATAAAGGAGTACTGCAGGTGTCTCCAATGGTACATGTTGGGTTGGCGTATTTCGAGATTAGGTTTTGTCACTCCGATTGTCGGAGAGGTATCTCTGGGCCCTCTCTGTAATGCACATCACATAAGCCTTGCAAGCATTACAACTAATATGTTAGTTGTGAGATGATGTATTACGGAACGAGTAAAGAGACTTGCCGGTAACAAGATTGAACTAGGTATTGGATACCGACGATCGAATCTCGGGCAAGTAACATACCGATGACAAAGGGAACAACGTATGTTGTTATGCGGTCTGACCGATAAAGATCTTCGTAGAATATGTAGGAGCCAATATGAGCATCTAGGTCCCGCTATTGGTTATTGACCGGAGACGTGTCACGGTCATGTCTACATTGTTCTCGAACCGTAGGGTCCGCACGCTTAAAGTTACGATGACAGTTATTATGAGTTTATGCATTTTGATGTACCGAAGGTTGTTCGGAGTCCCGGATGTGATCACGGACATGACGAGGAGTCTCGAAATGGTCGAGACATAAAGATTGATATATTGGAAGCCTATGTTTGGACATGGGAAGTGTTCCGGGTGAAATCGGGATTTTACCGGAGTACCGGGAGGTTACCGGAACCCCCCGGGAATCATATGGGCCTTAGTGGGCCTTAGTGGAAAGGTGAAAGGGCTGCCCATAAGGGCTGCGCGCCTCCCCCCTCCCCTAGTCCTATTAGGACTAGGAGAGGTGGCCGGCCACCCCTCTCCCTCTTTCCCCCTTGGGAATCCTAGTTGGAATAGGATTGGGGGGGGGAGTCCTACTCCCGGTAGGAGTAGGACTCCTCTTGCGCCTCCATAGGGCTGGCCGCACCCCTCCCCCTTGGCTCCTTTATATACGGAGGCAGGGGGCACCTCTAGACACACAAGTTGATCATTGAGATCGTTCCTTAGCCGTGTGCGGTGCCCCCAGCCACCATATTCCACCTCGATCATATCGTTGTAGTGCTTAGGCGAAGCCCTGCGTCGGTAGAACATCAAGATCTTCACCATGCCGTCGTGCTGACGGAACTCTTCCCCGACGCTTTGCTGGATCGGAGCCCGGGGATCATCATCGAGCTGTACGTGTGCTAAGAACTCGGAGGTGCCAGAGTAACGGTGCTTGGATCGGTCGGATCGGGAAGAATACGTACGACTACTTCCTCTACGTTGTGTCAACGCTTCCGTTGCGATCTACAAGGGTACGTAGATCATACTCTCCCCTCGTTGCTATGCATCACCATGATCTTGCGTGTGCGTAGGAAATTTTTTGAAATTACTACGTTCCCCAACACTAGCTACTAACTATGGACCCGTAGGTCTGAGGTGAACTACTCACACTTCATCGGAGGGGCTATGGTGTTGATGTAGAAGCCCTCCGTGATCGATGCCCCCTCCGGCGGAGCTTCGGAACAGGCCCCAAGATGGGATCTCGTGGATACAGAAAGTTACGGTGGTGGAATTAGGGTTTTGGCTCCTGTTCTGATCGTTTGGGGGTACGTGGATATATATAGGAGGAAGGAGTACGTCGGTGGAGCAACAGGGGGCCCACGAGGGTGGAGGGCACGCTTGGTGGGGGTGGGCGTGCCCCCTACCTCGTGGCCTCCTGTTTTATTTCTTTACGTAGAGTCCAAGTCTCTCTGGTCTTATTCGTTGAGAAAATCACGTTCCCGAAGGTTTCATTCCGTTTGGACTCCGTTTGATATTCCTTTTTCTTTGAAACCCTAAAACAGGCAAAAAAACAGCAATTCTGGGTTGGGCCTCCAGTTAATAGGTTAGTCCCAAAAATAATATAAAAGTGGATAATAAAGCCCAATAATGTCCAAAACAGTAGATAATATAGCATGGAGCAATCAAAAATTATAGATACGCTGGAGACGTGTCATATCCATGCTTCAGCCCATTATGATTAAACATGTTTGCAATGACAATTAGAGATTATAGTTTCTCATGCCATGCATAAGTAGTTGGGAGTTGATAATGATTTATCTTGGATATCAACATAGCGTTAGAATGATTGTGATGTAGTATGATGATATGGTATCCTCCTCTGAATGTTCAAGTGGCTTGACTTCGTACATGTTCATGCATGTTGTTGAATCAAAACCAACATAGCCTCTATAATATTTATGTTCATGGTGTTCATATCCTACTCATGCTAGTGTCCAATGTTACTTATGTGTAATGCATGGTTATGATCGTTGTTGCTCTCTAGCTGGCCGCTTCTCAATCTAAATTGCTAGCCTTCGCCCGTACTAAGTGGGGATTCTGCTTGTACATCAAAAACCTTGAACCCAAAGTTATTCTAGATGAGTCCACCATACCTACCTATATGCGGTATTACCCTGCCGTCCCAAGTAAATTTGCATGTGCCACCTCTAAAAACTTCTAAAAATTATCCATTTTGTGTGCCTAGATCGTTCATGGAACGACAGGAGGTGGTCGATATATTCCATGCTAAGCGGGTTATTCTCAGGTCGAGTGTTTATTCACTCGCCATCACATGAGAAAATGGGCGGTAATAGGGATTCCCAGTCCTGAACTCAAAAATGCAAATAATTAAACAAAACTCCCCGGGACTGATGTTGGTATGGACGGCACCCGTTGTTTCGGACAAGCCGTGGAGTGTGATTGATGGTGGAGGGGGGGTAAACCTTTACTTTTATCGCTTGGTAACCGCCACTAGCGTGCTTAGCATGGAAGATGTTGATAGCTGATGGTCGTGAAGTAAATGAGAAGGGTGCATGTCTCAAAATATCATTTATCTCTGTTTTAAAAATTGAGCTCTGGCACCTTTGCAAATCACTGCTTCCATCTATGAAGGGACTTTCTATTTACTTTATGTTGTGTCATCACCTTCTAAAACAAGCACCAGAAACTGAGTAGAGCACAGTTGTCATGATTTATGCATTGTGTATAGCTAATGTTGGGTGCATCATGACTGGATCTTTTCTACCATGAATTACAATGTTTAGTCGCTACTTGAACTTTAGAGGTGCTCTGCATTTATGTTTTGCTGTCTCAGATAGGGCTAGCGAGATACCACTATTGTCATATTATATCAGGGTTGTTTTGACAATGTGTTGCTGTGTAACATCCCAAATTTTCAATTTGGAATGTTATACATAGTCATCCATGCATATCATATTTTATTTGCATTTCGTCTCGCGGTCCTCGAAATCCTAAGCAACTCAAGGACCCTCGGAGAGAGAGTTGGGGATTTCCCGGTTTTCATATTTGATTTTTATCAAATATTGAAACAAGGATTTGGTATTAATTATTTTTCTCCAAAAATATTTCATATTAAAATATATGAGAGGGGACAATATGACTTCTCCAAGATAATTGAAATATTGGAGGATAAATATTAAAATCAAATATTTGTTTTATTTGGATTTTATTGCAATTTTGTTGGCATTAGAAAAATTGCATGTTTTTCAAAAGTACATTTTAGGGCCAAGAAAATGTTCATCTCGTTCTAAATATTTTATTTTGACGGCGAAAATTTGTTTTGGCATTTTTAGATTTTTATTTATTTTTCTAGGATTTTATTTCGGTCGGCGAAATTATTTTAAAAAAAAAGTTCCGCGCCCGACTGGGCCTTAGGCCGGCCCGCCGCCGCCGCCTTCCCCGTCGCGCGCGCTGCCGCCGACCGACTCGGATGAGGAGTCCGAGCCGGACTCCGCCGCCCCGCCTTGGCCCCTCCTCCAAGCCGTCGTCGCCCCGCCCCTTTATATACGCCCCCCCCCAACACCACCCCAACACCGCCGGCCACGTCGCCTGCAGCCGCAGCCGCCCCGCACCACGCCGTGCCAGCCGCCGCCGCCCGCACCTCGCCCCACCGGAGCCCCTCGCCGGAGGTAGCTGCCGGACTCCGCTGCCGGTTTTTTTTATAAAAATCGTCCGGGTTTTTTAGGAACCCTAGATCCGTTTTTTCTGTTTCGCTGGTTTTTTTTCTTTTCTCGGTTCTTCTAGTTAGCGGACGTTCGTCCGTACGTTCGTTTTAACGAACGGTTCTTCGCCCGTTAGATACAGCTAACGAACGCTCGTTCGTTAGTCTGTTCGTGAGTTTTCTTTTATCGGATTTATTCTGTGATTTCTCTAATCGCGATTTCTGATCGGATCTTAGCTTCTGTTTATCTTTTCGCTCGTTAGTCGGAATCAGGCAATTCAAGCGCCTAGAGTTTCGTCTCGAAACCCTCTTTCCGTTTAACCAACTTAAACGAGTTTTTGCTACTTTAAATTTGACCTAGGTTCAGATTAGTAAACGAAGCTTCTTTCTTTCGTCGTTTGAGTTTCGTTGCTCCGTTTCATTTGATTCTTCTTGCGAATCGGAGTTCTTAAGTTGAACTTTCTAGTCAATTTCTTTTATTTGAGTTTTGCTTGCACACCTTGCTTGTTGTTTATGTATGTTATTGTTTGTTTGCGATAGAACACCCGGAGTGCGAAGCGTGCTACTACGAGTCCCTAGGTTTCGCAGACCGTCAGCAAGGCAAGTAACACTTTGATCATATCCCTTTTATCACCCAGTTTTTATGCATTAGTTCCAATCCTCGAACATTGCATGATTAGGATGTCATTAATATGTAGGTTGGGAAGTAGTTGATGAGGTAGAACCTATTACCCTGTTACATTCAAACCCTGGGAGTTACTTCTACGCTGCTTATATTACTATGCTATGCTATGCTCGTAGACGTGGTTTGGGTTTGAGTGAAATCCATGACAGATGAGAGATTGTTAAATAATGGTTCAACTTAAGCTGGCAACTAAAATAACATCTGGGTGGATTGAGGCACCTGGAGTACCCAGTGTTGCCTGTTTTTTTGGAAATCCCGGAGTACCCGTGTGATCTTCCTATGGACCGCCACCCAGGTTCAAAGGGAACTGAGATGATTCATGCTAGAAACTTCCGTGTACATCCACAAGCTATTATGGGCTCTAGCATAGTTGAGTAAGTTACGTGAAGCTCTTGAAGAGGCAGATTAACAGGTAGTGGGATGTAGGTTTGGTATGGTCTGTCCGGAGTAGAGAGTTAATGTTTCTGAAAAACTGTGTCTCAGTCATCCGTATCTCAAACACCTTGTAGTGCGAGAAATCCAACGGAGGCGATCGAGTCTTGTGGGGAAAAGTGCGCAAACCTCTACAGAGTGTATAATCTAATCATGGTTAGCCGTGTCCCCGGTTATGGACAATTCTTGAGTATCTAGTATTTGGGTTATTACATGTATCTCATCATTCTTAATTAATATTGCTGGGATGTTAATCACTTTAATTGGGATTGAGTTGGAGGAACCTTCTCAATGATGTTTCAACTACCATGATAGTTAAATTAAAATCTATTCCTTTGTTGTAGGGAAAAATTGGCTTTTCGCAAAAACTATAACCATAGAGCTTTCCACCAGCCATATATGCATGTAGTGATAGCATTATTCTGTTCTTGCTCTACTGTGTTACTTTGCCAGTACATTCCATGTGATGACCCGTTCTCGGGCTGCAACGTATTATGTTGCATACTTTTCAGACGAGGAGTAAGGTCGTTAGGTCGTTGTCGTGCGGCTCAGTTATGTCGTTGGAGTTGATGGACTCACTTTATCTTCCAAGCCTTCCGTTGTTATCGTATAGATGGCCTTAAGACATATTATTGTAATAAGTTCTCTTTGGAGACAGTCGATGTAATAAGTGTGTGATTGCCACTCTGTTATAAATCCTTCGAGTACTGTGTGTGTCAGCATTACCGATCCAGGGATGACACTGAAGCACAGAGACTTGACCATCTGAGGTCGGGTCGCTACAAGATGGTATCAGAGAACACGCTAAGTGTAGGACACGACCACTAAGATAAAGCCTAGGTCACACTTCTCTACTCATTTCTGACTCCTCTCCATTTTCTACTCTTTAGGATGGCGGAGATGAAGAACAAGTTTGCACAACCGGATGAAGACACACCTTTTGGACGCCACTTGAAGGAAGTCACAAGGTACTTGAACATTGGAATACCAAGCTTCACCGGAACGTACAACGCCACTTTACCTAAAGAGGAGCGTTGGATGGTTCAAGTACAAGTTCTAGGAAGGACGTTCTTGCCAACTTCTAAACCCATAGAATTTTCTTTCGAAGCACCCACCTGGAGTCTAGGAAAGAGCATGGCATACCACATTACCATGGGACGCATTGGAGAGGTCTACAACAAGGAGCTTAAGGACACAATCTACCAAATATGTGGGCGCCGAGACGAGCAATGGGAAGTAATCAGCACTAGGAAGGATAGATCCATTGCAGCTTTCATCCAGGAGCTAAACCAGCACATTCGACGTCAGGAGAACCAGATGTGCGCAGACATGATGAACTTGAAGAAGGCTAAGACTAGAATCATCGATCTCGAGGAAGAACTCAAGTTTACACGCGATGGATATGAGGAGGAAATCAAGACACTACTGGAGAAGAATGACGACTTAGTCAAGAAGATCGGAGTATTCATGGGAGGACCGGCACCAGTGGAAGAAGACGAAGAAGAAGAACCCAAGGAGATACACCCCCAGGACTACATCATCATCGACGACACCGATTCCGATCCTAGTGATGATGACTCTGAAGACAAAGCTGGAGCTGACATCATGGAGTCTTCCATCGATCAAAATTTCTAGATGACCACCAAATATTAGTAGTATTTCCCCATGTAATTAGTAGTAGATGAGCACTTTGCGATAGTCCTAGAACGTTTGTATGCCCTTGCTTGATTGATTGAGTGAAATGTTTGTGTTTGTCTCATGTGCATATGGGTAGTGTTTTCTCATTAGACCCCTTTTCTATTCTGATCTCTTCCATCTAAACCCATCAGATGCCTCCGAGACGTGACACCGGTTTTGCTTTCCCACCGGAGCTCACCCAGTTGATCCAGCAGCAGAATACTTTGATGCAATTGCTAGTTCAGAACCAGGGCAACAAAAACAACAACAACAACAACAACAACAACAACAACAACAACAACAACAACAGCAACAACAATAACAACAACAACCCGCCGCCAGTGGACAATCTAGCCCGTTTTCTAAGGTTACAGCCACCGATGTTTTCCAGTAGCACCGAGCTTATAGTTGCTGATGATTGGCTACGCCATATTGGAAGGGAGTTGACCACCGCAGGTTGCATGGATGCTGAGAAGGTGCGTTTTTCCGCACATCGGTTGGATGGACCAGCAGCATCATGGTGGGAGAATTACACAGCCACTTTTCCCATAGCCAATGTCACTAGGGACAGTTTCAGCAAGCTTTCCGCACGGCCCATGTCTCAACTGGAGCTATGCAGATGAAGAAGCGGGATTTCCGCAACCTACGTCAGGGGAACCGTACGGTGGCTCAGTATGTGGATGAGTTTAGCAAGTTATCTCGCTATGCCCCTGATGATGTGGCCACAGATGCCGCGAAGCAGGAGAATTTTATGGAAGGGCTGAATGATGAGATGAGCATGCAGTTGATGGTAGCAACCTTCAACAACTATTAGGAGTTGGTAGATAAGGCTCTTATGATCGAAGGGAAGCAGCAGCAGATTGAGAGCCGCAAGAGAAAGTATGGATAGGGGAAGTATAACTCAAGAGCTCAGCAGAAGCCTCGCCTAACCCTGAACTCGGGAGGACTTGTCATAACCATGGAGGTCACAACCACACTGGAGGAGGATCGCATAACCACAATGGTTCTAAGAATGGGAATGGGAACGGAACCAACAATAATCAGAACCGCCCCAATCCAGCCACACCCACCAAAAGAGACCTAAGTCACGTTACTTGCTTCAAGTGTGGGAAGACTGGACACTACGCCACGGAGTGCCCTGAGGGAAAGAATGGAAAAGGAAATGGGAGTGCTGGGAAGAAGCCTAATCCATTCAACAAAGGACAAGTGAACCACATTAACGTGGAGGAGGTTGAAGAGCAGCCGGACGCGGTAATGGGTAAGTTTTTGGTTAAGTCATTTACCGCTCTTACTCTTTTTGATACTGGTGCATCGCATTCATACATATCAAGGGGATTTGTGGATAAGTTTAAATTACCAACCCAAACCCTTAGGACCCCTCTGTTAGTAAGCTCACCCGGAGCAGAATACATGGCTAGTCGATGGTGCGGCCAGGTACCCCTAACCATTGGCACACATGTTTTTCCGTCCGACCTAATTATCTTGGAGTCACAAGGATTGGATGTGATATTAGGTATGGACTGGATGTCAAAGTTTGGAGGGAGTATTCACTGTGCTAGTAAGTCGATTTATCTTACCACCCCGAAGGGAAAAAGGATTAAGTATGTGTCTAGGCATGTGCCTAGGAGGAGCCAAGTGAATGCCCTTACGGGAATTGTTCAGGAGGAAGTGCCTGTAGTGAAGGATTATCCGGATGTTTTTCCAGAGGAGTTACCAGGCATGCCACCGGATAGAGACATTGAGTTTCTAATAGAGCTGCTGCCAGGAACAGGACCAATATCCAAGAGACCCTATCGGATGCCCGCAAATGATCTGGAGGAAATTAAGAAACAGATCAAGAAGTTATTGGAAAAAGGATACATTCGAAGAAGTTCATCACC
The DNA here is from genome assembly GCF_003073215.2 of Triticum urartu. NCBI lineage: Eukaryota > Viridiplantae > Streptophyta > Magnoliopsida > Poales > Poaceae > Triticum > Triticum urartu. The sequence goes on from NC_053025.1 coordinate 112,747,802, forward strand.
TTGGGGAGCCCCTGTGCTTTTGGTGGAGAAGAAGGACAAATCCCTAAGGATGGTTGTTGATTATCGAGCCTTGAATGAGGTGATGATTAAGAACAAGTACCCACTGCCGATGATCAACGATATGTTTGATCAGTTGCAAGGATCTAAGGTGTTTTCAAAGATCGACCTGCGATCAGGATACCATCAGTTGAAGATACGTGAGAAGGATATACCAAAGACAGTGTTCACGACGCGTTATGGATTATACGAGTACACGGTCATGTCATTTGGACTGACTAATGCCCCTGCTTATTTCATGAGCATGATGAACAAGGTGTTCATGGAGTATTTGGACAAGTTTGTTGTGGTGTTTATTGATGATATTATGGTATACTCGAAGAACGAGGAGGAGCACAAGGAGCATTTGCGCTTAGTTCTCGAGAAACTCAAGGAACACCAGTTGTATGCTGAGTTTAGCAAATGCGAGTTTTGGTTGAAGGAAGTCGGATTCCTTGGACATGTTATATCAGGAGAAGGTATAGCAGTAGACCCCAGCAAAATTCAGTCAGTCACTGAATGGTTGGCACCCACTTCAGTTAGCGAGATCCGCAGTTTTCTTGGACTCGCAGGATACTATCGGAGATTCATTGAGAACTTTTCCAAGATTGCGAAGCCAATGACTGAACTGTTAAAGAAGGATACTAAGTTTAAATGGACAGACAAATGCGAGGCAAGTTTCCAGGAGTTGAAGAAATGGTTGACTACAGCACCAGTGCTAACACTGCCGGATATACATAAGGAATTCCAAGTGTATTGCGACGCCTCTCGCTTAGGACTTGGATGTGTGCTTATGCAGGATGGAAGAGTTGTTTCGTATGCCTCATGACAACTAAAATCTCACGAGTTGAATTATGCCACGCATGATTTGGAGTTAGCAGCCGTAGTGCATGCATTGAAGACCTGGAGGCATTACCTTATCGGAAACCGATGTGATGTATACACGGACCATAAGAGTTTGAAGTACATTTTCACCCAGAAGGAACTGAACCTTAAACAGAGGAGATGGTTGGAGCTTATAAAGGATTATGATATGAAGGTACACTATCACCCAGGAAAGGCCAATGTTGTAGCAGAAGCTTTGAGGAGGAAGAGTTATGCTAATATCCTTGAAAGTAAGGGATTGCTGAAGGAGTTAGCAGAGAATATCATGGAACTTCGATTGGAGATTGTTCCTAGAGGATTCGTAGCAACAATGGAGGTCCAGTCGACATTGCTGGACAAGATTCGGGAGGCTCGGAAGGATGACAAGTAGATTGCCGAGATAGAGGAGAAGATGAGCAAGGGAAAGGCCAAAGGTTTTCATGAAGATGTGCACGATACCTTATGGTTTGAGGATCGAGTTTATGTGCCCAATAACCAGGAGATCAAGAAGTTAATACTTCAAGAGGCTCATGACTCACCATACTCGATACACCTAGGAAACACCAAGATGTATCTATATTAGAAGGAACGTTTCTGGTGGACCGGTATGAAGAAGGATATTGCCGAGTATGTGGCCGTATGTGATGTATGTTAGAGAGTGAAGGCAGAACATCAGAAGCCAGCAGGACTATTACAGCCTATGCCGATACCCGAATGGAAGTGGGATAAACTTGGCATGGATTTATCACCGGATTGCCCAGGACTAAAGCAGGATATGATTCCATATGGGTAGTAGTTGATCGCTTGACCAAAGTGTCTCACTTCATCCCAGTGAAAACCACTTATACCAGTGCAAAGTTGGCCAAGATTTATATGTCCAGGATCGTATGTCTGCATGGAGTTCCAAGAACCATCGTATCAGATAGAGGAACGCGGTTTACTTCAAAGTTCTGGCATCAGTTACATCAGACTTTGGCAACAAGGTTAGAGTTCAGTACAGCTTTCCACCCACAGACAGATGGACAGACCAAGAGAGTGAACCAAATTTTGGAGGACATGTTGAGAGCCTGTGCGCTAGAATATGGATCTAGTTGGGATGACAATTTACCTTACTCCGAGTTCTCGTACAACAATAGCTACCAAGCCAGTTTGATGATGGCACCGTTTGAAGCCCTGTATGGACGCAGGTGCAGAACACCGTTGATGTGGGACGAGGTAGGAGACCGACAGTTGTTTGGACCAGACTTGATCAAAGAGTCTGAGGAAAAGGTTAAATTGATTCATGATAGACTGAAGATTGCGCAGTCCAGAGAGAAGAGTTATGTGGACTCAAAACGCAAAGAGGTAACTTATGAAATTGGAGACAGAGCATATCTGTGAGTATCACCCTTGCGAGGAGTGAAACGTTTTGGAGTAAGGGGAAACTAGCTCCGAGATTTGTAGGGCCGTATCATGTTTTGGAACGGATGGGAGAAGTCGCCTACAAGTTGGAATTACCCGAAGGATCGTCGGGAGTTCATGATGTATTCCATGTTTCACAGTTGAAGAAGTGTCATGCTGAGAAGGCCGATATACTATTACGAGATACAATACCCTTGGAGGCAATTTAGTTGGACAATGATTTGACTTACAAGGAGAAGCCAATAAAGATTCTTGAGTTGCGAGCAGAGTCACCCGCAGTAAGGTTATCAAGTTTTGCAAAGTTCAGTGGAGCCACCATACCGAGGACGAAGCCACCTGGGAACGAGAGGATGATCTTCGCAAAGACCACCCACACCTATTTTCTAGCCAACCCGAATCTCGAGGGCCAGATTCATCTTATGGGGGTTAGGTTTGTAACATCCCAAATTTTCAATTTGGAATGTTATACATAGTCATCCATGCATATCATATTTTATTTGAATTTCGTCTCACGATCCTCGAAATCCTAAGCAACTCAAGGACCCTCGGAGAGAGAGTTGGGGATTTCCCGGTTTTCATATTTGATTTTTATCAAATATTGACACGAGGATTTGGTTTTAATTATTTTTCTCCAAAAATATTTCATATTAAAATATATAAGAGGGGATAATATGACTTCTCCAAGATAATTGAAATATTGGAGGAAAAATATTAAAATCAAATATTTGTTTTATTTGGATTTTATTGCAATTTTGTTTGCATTAGAAAAATTGCATGTTTTTCAAATGTGCATTTTAGGGCCAAGAAAATGTTCATCTCGTTCTAAATATTTTATTTAGACAGTGAAAATTTGTTTTGGTATTTTTATATTTTTATTTATTTTTCTAGGATTTTATTTCGATCGGCGAAATTATTTAAAAAAAAGTTCCGCGCCCGACAGGGCCTAAGGCCCAGCCGAGCCAGGCCGGCCCGCCGCCGCCGCCTTCCCCTCGCGCACGCCGCCGCCGATCGACTCGGACAAGGAGTCCGAGCCAGACTCCGCCGCCCCGCCTTGGCCCCTCCTCCAAGCCGTCGTCGCCCCGCCCCTTTATATACGCCCCCCCCCAACACCACCCCAACACCGCCGGCCACGTCGCCTGCAGCCGCAGCCGCCCCGCACCACGCCGTGCCAGCCGCCGCCGCCCGCACCTCGCCCCACCGGAGCCCCTCGCCGGAGGTAGCTGCCGGACTCCGCCGCCGGTTTTTTATAAAAACCGTCCGGTTTTTTAGGAACCCTAGATCTGTTTTTTCGGTTTCGCTGTTTTTTTATTTTCTCAGTTCTTCTAGTTAGCGGACGTTCGTCCGTACGTTCGTTTTAACGAACGGTTCTTCGCCCATTAGATACAGCTAACGAACACTCGTTCATTAGTCTGCTCGTCAGTTTTCTTTTATTGGATTTATTCCGCGATTTCTCTGGTCGCGATTTCTGATCCGATCTTAGCTTCTGTTTATCTTTTCGCTCGTTAGTCGGAATCAGGTGATTCAAGCCCCTAGAGTTTCGTCTCGAAACCCTCTTTCCGTTTAACCAACTTAAATGAGTTTTTGCTACTGTAAAATTTTACCTAGGTTCAGATTAGTAAATGAAGCTTCTTTCTTTCGTCGGTTGAGTTTCGTTGCTCCGTTTGATTTGATTCTTCTTGCGAACCGGAGTTCTTGAGTTGAACTTTCTGGTGAATCTCTTTTATTTGAGTTTTGCTTGCGCACCTTGCTTGTTCTTTGTGTATGTTATTGTTTGTTTGTGATAGAACACCCAGAGTGTGAAGCATGCTACTACGAGTCCCTAGGTTTCACAGACCATCAGCAAGGCAAGTAACATGATCATATCCCTTTTATCACCCGGTTTTATGCATTAGTTACAATCCTCAAACATTGCATGATTAGGATGTCATTAATATGTGGGTTGGGAAGTAGTTCATGAGGTAGAACCTATTACCCTGTTACATTCAAACCCTGGGAGTTACTTCTATGCTACTTATATTACTATGATATGCTATGCTCGTAGACGTGGTTTGGGTTTGAGTGAAATCCATGACAGATGAGAGATTATTAATTAATGGTTCAACTTAAGGTGGCAACTAAAATAACATCTGGGTGGATTGAGGCACCTGGAGTACCCAGTGTTGCCTGTTTTTTTGGAAATCCTTGAGTACCCGTATGATCTTCCTATGGACCGCCACCCAGGTTCAAAGGGAACTGAGATGATTCATGCTAGAAACTTCCGTGTGCAGCCACAAGCTATTATGGGCTCTAGCATAGTTAAGTAAGTTACGTGAAGCTCTTGAAGAGGCAGATCAGCAGGTAGTGGGATGTAGGTTTGGTATGGTCTGTCCAGAGTAGAGAGTTAATGTTTCTGAAAGACTGTGTCTCGGTCATCCATATATCAAACACCTTGTAGTGCGAGAAATCCAACGGAGGCGATCGAGTCTTGTGGGGAAAAGTGCGCAAACCTCTGCAGAGTGTATAATCTAATCATGGTTACCCGTGTCCCCGGTTATGGACAATTCTTGAGTATCTAGTATTTGGGTTATCACATGTATCTCATCATTCTTAATTAATATTGTTGGGATGTTAATCACTTTAATTGGGATTGAGTTGGAGGAACCTTCTCAATGATGTTTCAACTACCATGATAGTTAAATTAAAATCTATTCCTTTGTTGTAGGGAAAAATTGGCTTTTCGCAAAAACTATAACCATAGAGCTTTCCACCAGCCATATATGCATGTAGTGATAGCATTATTCTATTCTTGCTCTACTGTGTTACTTTGCCAGTACATTCCATGTGCTGACCCGTTCTCGGGCTGCAACATATTATGTTGTAGACTTTTCAGACGAGGAGTAAGGTCGTTAGGTCATTGCCGTGCAGCTCAGTTATGCCGTTGGAGTTGATGGACTCACTTTATCTTCCAAGCCTTCCGCTATTTATCGTATTAGATGGCCTTAAGCCATATTATTGTAATAAGTTCTCTTTGGAGACATTCGATGTAATAAGTGTGTGATTGCCACTCTGTTATAAATCCTTCGAGTACTGTGTGTGTCAGCATTACCGATCCAGGGATGACATTGAAGCACAGAGACTTGACCATCTGAGGTCGGGTCGCTACATGTTGTTTGAGATATCTTATTATTGCTTGCTAGCTGATTGTGTCATTGATATGAGTCATTATAATCTTTAAGATTTATTTTCGACATGGTTAGTTATAATGCTGGCTGAAAACATGGGTGTTGTTTAAGCTTATTTATGCAAACAAGAGCAAAAGAGTTCGTAAAAGTTTTTCTTTCTCACTTTCAGTTTATCAACTGAATTGCTTGAGGACGAGCAAAGGTTTAAGCTTGGGGGAGTTGATACGTCTCCAATGTATCTACTTTTTCTCATGCTTTTCCTCTTGTTTTGGACTCTGATTTGCATGATTTGAATGAAACTAACCCCTGACTGACGTTTTCAGCAAAACTACCATGGTGTTGTTTTTGTGCAGAAATAAAAGTTCTCGGAATGGAACGAAACTTTGCGAGGAATTTTTATATAATATATAAGAATTTCTGGAGCCAAGACCTACCGGGGAGGGGCCCCTGGGTGGGCACAACCCACCAGGGCGCGCCCCCCTCTCCTGGCGTGCCCAGGTGGGTTGTACCCACCTGGTGGCCCCGCAGACCTCAACCCTAACAATATAAATTCATATTTTTGGAGAAAAAATAAGGGAGAAAGAATTATCATGATCCACGAGATGGAGCCGCCGCCAAGCCCTATTCTTCCTCGGGAGGGCAGATCTAGAGTCCGTTTGGGTCTCCGGAGAGGGGGATCTTCGTTCTTCATCATCACAAACCCTTCTCCATCGCCAATTCCATGATGCTTCCCATCGGGAGTGAGTAATTCCTTCGTAGGTTCGCTGGTCGGTGAGGAGTTGGATGAGATTCACCATGTAATCGAGTTAGTTTTGTTAGTGCTTGATCCCTAGTATCCACAATATTCTTAGATTGATGTTGCTATGACTTTGCCATGCTTAATGCTTGTTACTTTGGGCCCGAGTGCCATGGTTTCAGATCTGAATCGTTTATGAATTCAACATTATATCCATGTTTTAGATCCGATCTTGCAAGTTATAGTCACCTACTATGTGTTATGATCCGACAACCCCGGAGTGACAACAACCGGGCCCACTCTCAGTGATGACCGTAGTTTGAGGAGTTCATGCATTCACTATGTGTTAATGCTTTGTTCCGATTCTCTATTAAAAGGAGGCCTTAATATCCCTTAGTTTCCAATATGGACCCTGCTGCCACGAGAGGGTAGGACAAAAGATGTCATGCAAGTTCTTTTAATAAAGCACGTATGACTATTTACGGAATACATGCCTATGATGACCCACAAGTATAGGGGATCTATCATAGTCCTTTCGATAAGTAAGAGTGTCAAACCCAATGAGGAGCAGAAGAAAATGATAAGCAGTTTTCAGCAAGGTATTCTCTGCAAGTACTGAAATAAGTGGTAATAGATAGTTTTGCGATAACATAGATTGTAACGAGCAACAAGTAACAAAAGTAAATAAAGTGAAGCAAGGTGGTCCAATCCTTTTGTAGCAAAGGACAAGCCGGAACAAACTCTTATAATAGGAAAAGCGCTCCCGAGGACACATGGGAATATCGTCAAGCTAGTTTTCATCACGTTCATATGATTCGCGTTCGATAATTTGATATGTGGGTGGACCGGTGCTTGGGTGCTGTTCTTACTTGAACAAGCATCCCACTTATGATTAACCTCTATTGCAAGCATCCGCAACTACAACAAAAGTATTAAGGTAAACCTAACCATAGCATGAAACATGTGGATCCAAATCAGCCCCTTACGAAGCAACGCATAAACTAGGGTTTAAGCTTCTTTCACTCTAGCAACCCATCATCTACTTATTACTTCCCAATGCCTTCCTCTAGGCCCAAATAATGGTGAAGTGTTATGTAGTCGACGTTCACATAACACCACTAGAGGCTAGACAACATACATCTTATCAAAATATCAAACGAATACCAAATTCACATGACTACTAATAGCAAGACTTCTCCCTTGTCCTCAGGAACAAACATAATTACTCACAAAGCATATTCATGTTCATAATCAGAGGGGTAATAATATGCATATAGGATCTGAACATACGATCTTCCACCAAATAAACCAACTAGCCTCAACTACAAGGAGTAATCAACACTACTAGCAACCTACTAGCACCAATCCTGGACTTTGAGACAAGAATTGGATACAAGAGATGAACTAGGGTTTGGAGATGAGATGGTGCTAGTGAACATGTTGATGGAGATTGCCCTCTCCCGATGAGAGGAGCGTTGGTGATGACGATGGTGATGATTTCCCCCTTCCGGAGGGAAGTATCCCCGGCAGAACAGCTCTACCGGAGCTCTAGATTGGATCCGCCAAGGTTCCGCCTCGTGGCGGCGGAGTCTCGTCCCGAAAAGTTCCTTCTTATTTTTTCTCATCGAAAGACTTCATATAGGAGAAGATGGACGTCGGAGAGCCACCAGGGGGCCCACGAGGTAGGGGCGCGCCCTAGGGGGGCGCCCCCACCCTCGTGAGCAGGGTGTGGGCCCCCTGGCCTTCATCTTTGGCGAGGATTTTTCTTTATTTGTTTTAAGATGTTCCGTGGAGTTTCAGGACTTTTGGAGTTGCGCAGAATAGGTCTCTATTATTTGCTCCTTTTCCAGCCCAGAATTCCAGCTGCCGGCATTCTCCCTCCTTATGTAAACCTTGTAAAATAAGAGAGAATAGCCATAAGTATTGTGACATAAAGTGAAATAACAGTCCATAATGCAATAAATATCGATATAAAAGCATGATGCAAAATGGACGTATCAACTCCCCCAAGCTTAGACCTCGCTTGTCCTCAAGCGAAAAGCCGATAACAATAAATATGTCCTCATGTTTAGAGGTAGAGGCGTCAATAAAAATAAAATACGGACATGAAGGCATCATGATTATTCTCATAACAGCAACATATATAGATTTTGTCATATTATTACTTATGTTCAAGTGATGATCTATTCACAATGCAAAAGTATAAATCATAAACCTTATTGGGCTCCGACAAACTATAATCTCAGTCATTGAAGCAATTGCAATTTATCATAACAACGGAAAGAGTCTATGTCAGAGCTAAAAAGCAAGTCCACATACTCAACTATCATTTAGTCCTCCATAATTGCTAACACTCACGCAATACTTGTGGTTACGGAGTTTTAATCCGACACATAGAAAGATAGGGGCTTATAGTTTTGCCCCACAACCTTTTACCTCAAGGGTAATGTCAACAATAATGGTTCATGCTCCCCTACATCCAATTAGATATATATATATCATGTTCTTTCCAACATGCTGAGCTTGCCAAAGGATAAAATGAAAAAGAAAAGGTGAAGATCACCATGACTCTTGCATAAGGTAGAAGATAATAATAAAGGATAGGCCCTTCACAGAGGGAAATAGAGGTTGCCATGCGCTTTTATGGTTGGATGCATAAAATCTCGATGCGAAAGAACGTCACTTTATATTGCACCTTGTGATATGAACCTTTATTATGCAGTCCGTCTCTTTTATTACTTCCACATCACAAGATCGTATAAAGCTTATTTCTCCCACACCAATCAATCATACATATTTAGAGCAATTTTTATTTCTTTGCACCAATGAAAACTTACTTGAAGGATCTTACTCAATCCATAGGTAGATATGGTGGACTCTCATGGAAAAACTGGTTTAAGGGTATTTGGAAGCACAAGTAGTATTTCTACTGGAGGAAATATGCCCTAGAGGCAATAATAAAGTTATTATTTATTTCCTTATATCATGATAAATGTTTATTATTCATGCTAGAATTGTATTAACCGGAAACATAATACTTGTGTGAATACATGGACAAACAAAGTGTCACTAGTATGCCTCTACTTGACTAGCTCGTTAATCGAAGATGGTTATGTTTCCTAACCATAAACAAAAGAGTTGTTATTTGATTAACGGGATCACATCATTAGGAGAATGATGTGATTGACATGACCCATTCCATTAGCTTAGCACCCGATCGTTTAGTATGTTGCTATTGCTTTCTTCATGACTTATACATGTTCCTATGACTATGAGATTATGCAACTCCCGTTTGCCGGAGGAACACTTTGTGTGATACCAAACGTCACAACGTAACTGGGTGATTATAAAGGAGCTCTACAGGTGTCTCCAAAGGTACATGTTGGGTTGGCGTATTTCGAGATTAGGATTTGTCACTCCGATTGTCGGAGAGGTATCTCTGGGCCCTCTCGGTAATGCACATCACATAAGCCTCGCAAGCATTGCAACTAATGAGTTAGTTGTGAGATGATGTATTACGGAACGAGTAAAGAGACTTGCCGGTAACGAGATTGAACTAGGTATTAAGATACCGACGATCGAATCTCGGGCAAGTAACATACCGATGACAAAGGGAACGACGTATGTTGTTATGCGGTCTGACCGATAAAGATCTTCGTAGAATATGTAGGAGCCAATATGGGCATCCAGGTCCCGCTATTGGTTATTGACCGGAGACATGTCTCGGTCATGTATACATTGTTCTCGAACCCGTAGGGTCCGCACGCTTAAGGTTACGATGACAGTTATATTATGAGTTTATGCATTTTGATGTACCGAAGTTTGTTCGGAGTCCCGGATGTGATCACGGACATGACGAGGAGTCTCTAAATGGTCGAGACATAAAGATTGATATATTGGAAGCCTATGTTTGGATATCGGAAGTGTTCCGGGTGAAATCGGGATTTACCGGAGTACCGGGAGGTTACCGGAACCCCCCGGGAGCTAAATGGGCCATGATGGGCCTTAGTGGAAAAGAGAAGAGGCAGCCCTACATGGGCCGCGTGCCCCTCCCCTCCCTTGGTCCGAATAGGACAAGGAGAGGGGGCAGGCCCCTCTCTCTCTTTTCCCTCCTCCGCGAATCCTATTCCAACTAGGATTGGGGGGGGGGAATCCTACTCCCAGAGGGAGTAGGACTCTCCTGGCGCGCCCTCCTTGGCTGGCCGCCCCCCCCCCCCCCCTCTAGTCCTTTATATACGGAGGCAAGGGCACCCCAGAGAAAGACAAGTTGATCTACGTGATCTTTTCCTTAGCCGTGTGCGGCGCCCCCAGCCACCATAGTCCTCGATAATATTGTAGCGGGGTTTAGGTGAAGCCCTGCTGCAGTAAGTACATCAAGATCGTCACCACGCCGTCGTGCTGACGGAACTCTTCCCCGACACTTTGCTGGATCGGAGTCCGGGGATCGTCATCGAGCTGAACGTGTGCTAGAACTCGGAGGTGCCGTAGTTTCGGTGCTTGATCGGTCGGATCTTGAAGACGTACGACTCCATCAACCAGACGCTTCCGTTGTCGATATACTAGGTATGTAGATCACACTCCCCCCCCCTCTCGTTGCTATGCATCACATGATCTTGCGTGTGCATAGGAAATTTTTTGAAATTACTACGTTTCCCAACATCTACTTGGTGCTGAGGATTTGGCTAGCATGAGGGGGAAAGGCAAGCTCAACAAGTTAGAGGATCCATGACAGCATACTTTATCTCAGATATAAGAAAGACATAACTCATTATGTTGTCTTCCTTGTCCAACATCAACTCTTTAGCATGTCATATTTTAATGAGTGCTCCCAATCATAAAAGATGTCAATGATAATATATCTATATGTGAAAACCTCTCTTTCCTTATTACTTCCTATTAATTGCAACAATGACCAAAGCTATGTCTGCCAACTCCCAACAACTTTTAATCATCATACTCTTTCTATGTGAAGTCATTACTCTCAATAAGATCAATATGAACTTTTTGTTTCTTTTTATTCTTTTTCTCTTTTCTTTTATTCACCCAAGATCATGGCAAAATAATCAAGCCCTTGACTCACCACTAATCTTTATTATATATAACTCACAGACTCGATTACAAAGAGAGATCATAAAGCAAAACTCAAAACTAGATCATGCCATAAAATTTATTCTACTAGATCAAAATACTACTAATAGGATCGAACTTAAGAAAAACGATAAAGATAGGAGTTGTGATGGTGATACGATACCGGGGCACCTCCCCCAAGCTTGGCAGTTGCCAAGGGGAGTGCCCATACCCATGTGATTATATCTCATTTGTCGGTGAAGAAGGTGGTGGTGATGTTGGCTTAGTTGATGGCTTAGGCTTCTCCCTTAATTTGCGCTTGAGGACGGCATTTTGATCCCTCAAATCATCAATCTCCCACTCCAGGGTTAATATCTTTTTGCATAGGTCCTGCTTATTTTCCTGCAAGAGACGAAAAGGGATAAACTCGAACTTGGGTTTCTTTACCCTATCAGGGAGACTTGACTTTTTGAACTCCACGTGCATGTCCCCAGGTTGAGGTAATGGTGCTTCATCTTCATCTGAGCTCGTCTCCTCCTTCCCCTTGGGTTCATAGTCCTCTTCTTCCTCCGTGGTCCATCCATCGTGTTCCACATCTCCATAGACCTTTGGATTTGCTAAGTAATCATCCACATACCTTTCTCCTTCCGAATCCTGTGAAGACATGTTGATTTAATCTGCAACGGGACAGCTCGAAACAAAAACAGAGGATATTTGTGTGATACGGGAGTCAAAACCTTCGGGAGAATATATAATGAATTTTTACCGACCAAAATACGTAACGTGCAAGAAAACGGAGTCCCGAAGGCACACGAGGTGCTCACGAGGTAGGGGGCGCGCCCATGGGGTAGGGCGGGCCCACCACCCTCGTGGGGCCCTCGTGTCCTTCCCGGACTGCTACTTATTTTTCTATTTTTCTAAATATTCCAAAACGGAAAAATATTGCCTTAAAAATTGTTTTGGAGTCGGTTTACTTACCGTACCACATACCTATTCCTTTTCGGAGTCTGAAACGCCCCGGAAAGTGTCCCTTATGTATTCCTCCAGGGTTAGGGTTTCAATAATATTGGTTTCAACATTTATGGGATTACCTGAGATATAATGTTTGATTCTTTGACCGTTTACCACTTTCGGATTTGTGCCCTCGAAGTTGTTGATCTTTATGGCACCGGAACGATAGACCTCTTCGATAACATAGGGGCCTTCCCATTTAGAGAGAAATTTTCCTGCAAAAAATCTTAAACGAGAGTTGTGTAGCAATACATAATCACCTACATTAAACTCACGCTTTTGTATCCTTTTGTCATGCCATCTTTTAACTTTTTATTTAAACAACTTGGCATTTTCATAAGCTTGGGTTCTCCATTCATCAAGTGAGCTAATATCAAATAACCTCTTTTCACCGACAAGTTTGAAATCATAGTTGATCTCTTTAATAGCCCAATATGCCTTATGTTCTAGTTCGAGAGGTAAGTGACATGCTTTTCCATAGACCATTTTATACAGAGACATACCCATAGGATTTTTTTATGCAGTTCTATAAGCCCATAATGCATCATCAAGTTTCTTGGACCAATTCTTTCTAGACCTATTAACAGTCTTTTGCAAAATTAATTTGAGCTCTCTATTGCTCAACTCTACTTGACCACTAGACTGAGGGTGATAAGGAGATGCAATTCTATGATTAACATCATATTTAGCAAGCATTTTACGGAAAGCACCATGAATAAAGTGTGAACCACCATCGGTCATTAAATATCTAGGGACTCCAACCCTCGGGAAAATAACTTCCTTAAGCATTTTAATAGAAGTGTTATGATCAGCACTACTAGTTGGAATAGCTTCTACCCACTTAGTAACGTAATCAACAGCAACTAGAATATGTGTGTATCCATTAGAGGCAGGAAAAGGTCCCATATAATCAAAGCCCCAAACATCAAACAGTTCAATAACAAGAGAATAATTCATAGGCATTTTTTGACGTCTACTAATATTACCAATTCTTTGACATTCATCACAAGACAAGACAAACTTACGGGCATCTTTGAAGAGAGTAGGCCAATAAAAACCAGATTGCAATACCTTATGTGCAGTTCTATCTCCAGCGTGGTGTCCTCCATAAGCCTCGGAATGACACTTGCGTAGGATCTGTTCCTGTTCATGCTCAGGTACACAACATCTAATAACACCATCTACTCCTTCTTTATAAAGATGTGGGTCATCCCAAAAGTAATGTCTTAAATCATAGAAAAACTTTTTCTTTTGCTGGTATGTGAAGCTAGGTGGTATAAACTTAGCAACAATATAATTAGCATAATCAGCATACCATGGAGTACTACGAGAAGTACTTATAACATTTAATTGTTCATTAGGAAAGCTATCATTAATAGGTAGTGGGTCATCAAGAATATTTTCTAACCTAGACAAGTTGTCTGCAACGGGGTTCTCAGCTCCCTTTCTATCAACAATATGCAAATCAAATTCTTGTAGCAAGAGAACCCATCTAATAAGTCTAGGCTTAGCATCTTTCTTTTCCATAAGGTATTTAATAGCAGCATGATTAGTTTGAATAGTTACTTTAGAATCAACAATATAAGATCTGAACTTATCACAAGCAAATACAACTGCTAAAAGCTCCTTTTCAGTAGTAGCATAATTTCTTTGAGCATTGTCTAGAGTCTTACTGGCATAATGAATAACATTTAATTTCTTATCAACTCTTTGCCCTAGAACAGCACCTACAGCATAATCACTAGCATCACACATAATTTCAAAGGGTAGGTTCCAATCAGGTGGCTGAACAACAGGTGCAGAAACTAATGCTTTCCTAAGTATTTCAAATTCTTCTACACAATCATCATCAAAGACAAATGGTATATCTTTTTGCAATAAATTAGTCAGAGGCCGAGAAATTTTTGAGAAGTCCTTAATGAACCTCCTGTAAAATTCAGCATGACCAAGGAAACTTCTTATACCTTTGATGTCCATGGGACATGGCATCTTTTCAATATCATCAACCTTGGCTTTATCAACTTCAATACCTCTTTCAGAAACTTTATGCCCCAAGACAATACCTTCATTAACCATAAAGTGGCACTTTTCCCAATTCAAGACAAGATTAGTTTCTTCACATCTCTGCAAAACTCGATCAAGATTGCTCAAGCAATCATCAAAAGAGGAACCATAGACGGAAAAATCGTCCATGAAAACCTCACAAATCTTTTCACAAAACTCAGAGAATATAGCCATCATGCATCTTTGAAAGGTAGCAGGTGCATTACATAAACCAAAAGGCATACGTCTATAAGTAAAATTACCAAAAGGGCATGTAAAAGTAGTCTTTGATTGATCTCTAGCCGACACAGGTATTTGAGAGAAACCAGAATAACCAACTAGAAAGCAATAGTGTGTATGTTTGCATAATCTTTCTAGCATTTGATCAATAAAAGGTAAGGGGTAATGATCTTTCTTAGTAGCTTTATTTAATTTGCGGAAATCAATTACCACCCTATAACCTGTGATAATTCTTTGTGGAATCAATTCATCTTTATCATTAGGAACAACAGTAATGCCTCCCTTCTTAGGGACACAATGGACAGGACTTACCCACTCACTATCAGCAACGGGATAGATTATACCTGCCTCCAGAAGCTTTAGTATTTCTTTTCTTACTACTTCTTTCATTTTAGGATTCAGACGTCGTTGAGGATCACGAACTGGTTTGGCATCTGCTTCCAAATCAATTTTATGTTGACATAGAGTGGGACTAATTCCCTTAAGATCATCAAGAGTATATCCAATAGCAGCACGATGCTTCTTCAGAGTTTTCAATAACCTTTCTTCTTCATGCTCTGAAAGGTTTGCACTAATAATAACAAGATATATCTTATTTTCATCAAGATAAGCATATTTAAGATTATCAGGCAAAGGTTTAAGCTCAAACACGGGATCACCCTTGGGTGGGGGAGGATCCCCTAAAATTTCAACAGGCAAATTGTGTTGCAGAATAGGTTCCTGTTTAAAGAATACTTCATCTATTTCCCTTCTTTCATTCATGAACATATCATTTTCTTGGTCTAGCAAATAGTGTTCTAAAGGATCCCTAGGAGGTACGGCAATAGAAGCAAGACCAATAATTTCATCCTTACTAGGTAATTCTTCCTCATGATGTTGTTTACTAAATTTAGAGAAATTAAACTCATGAACCATATCATCCAAGCCAATAGTAACAACATTCTTTTTGCAATCTATCCTAGCATTAACAGTGTTCAAGAAGGGTCTACCAAATATAATGGGACAAAAGCTATCTTGTGGAGAAGTAAGAACAAGAAAATCAGCAGGATATTTAGTTTTCCCACACAAGACTTCAACATCTCTAACAATTCCAATTGGTGAAATAGTATCTCTATTGGCAAGTTTAATTGTGACATCAATACCTTCTAACTCAGCAGGTGCAATTTCATTCTTAATTTCTTCGTATAAAGTATCGGTATAACACTAGCACTTGCACCCATATCACATAAGCCATGATAACAATGATCTCCTATTTTAACAGAAATAACAGGCACGCCGACCACAGGTCTATGTTTATCTTTAGCACAAGGTTTAGCAATTCTAGTAGTTTCACCTTCGAACTGAATAACATGCCCATCAATATTATTAGATAAGAGATCTTTAACAATAGCAATATTAGGTTCTGCTTTAACTTGCTCAGGAGGTGTATAAGTTCTAATATTGCTTTTACGAACAACAATTGAAGCTTTAGCATGATCCTTTATTCTAACAGGGAAAGGTGGTTTCTCAATATAAGAAGTAGGAACAATAGGATCATTATAAGTGACAGTCTTTTCTTCAACTTTAATAGGTGCAGCTACTTTTACTTCTATGGGAGGATGATATTTAAACCACTTCTCCTTAGGGAGATCAACATAAGTAGCAAAAGATTCACAGAAAGAAGCTACTATCTCAGAGTCAAGTCCATATTTGGTGCTAAACTTACGGAAAATATTGGTATCCATAAAAGATTTAACACAATCAAACTTAGGTGTCATATCTGACTCCTTACCTTCGTCGAGGTCCCAATCTTCGGAGTTGCGTTTAATTCTATCCAATAAATTCCATCTGAATTCAATAGTCTTCATCATAAAAGAGCCAGCACAAGAAGTATCGAGCATGGTGCAATTGTTATCAGAAAGCCGAGCATAAAAACTTTGCATAATTATTTCTCTCGGGAGCTCATGATTGGGGCATGAGTATAACATTGATTTAAGCCTCCCCCAAGCTTGAGCGATGCTTTATCCTTCGCAAGGCCAGAAATTATATATATAATTGCGATCACGATGAACAAGATGCATAGGGTAATACTTTTGATGAAATTCCAACTTCAATCTTTTATAGTCCCATGATCTCATATCATCACATAGCCTATACCATATCAATGCGTCTCCCTTCAAAGATAAAGGGAAGACCTTCTTCTTAGCAACATCATCGGGTATACCTGCAAGCTTAAATAATCCACAAACTTCATCCACATATATTAAGTGCTCATCAGGATGCTTTGTTCCATCTCCTATAAAAGGGTTAGCTAGCAGTTTTTCCATCATACCCGAAGGAAATTCAAAAGGAGTTTCATTTTCAATAGGTTTAGTAGGTTGAGGAGCAACTCTTTGCTCTACTGGACGGGGTGAAGATACCCCGAACAAGCCCCTCAGAGAATTACTTTCCTTAGTAACAAGTGACAGTAAATTTCAGCACACTATATAAATTTTTCCTTAGCAAATTCCACCTACCAAAGGTGCTACACTCCCCGGAAACGGCTCCAGAAAAGAGTCTTGATGACCCACAAGTATAGGGGATCTATAGTAGTCATTTCGATAAGTAAGAGTGTCGAACCCAATGAGGAGCAGAAGAAAATGATAAGCGGTTTCTAGCAAGGTATTCTCTGCAAGTACTGAAATAACTGGTAACAGATAGTTTTGTGATAAGATAGATTGTAACGAGCAACAAGTAACAAAAGTAAATAAAGTGCAGCAAGGTGGCCCAATCCTTTTGTAGCAAAGGACAAGCCGGAACAAACTTTTATAATAGGAAAAGCGCTCCCGAGGACACATGGGAATATCGTCAAGCTAGTTTTCATCACGTTCATATGATTTGCGTTCGATACTTTGATAATTTGATATGTGGGTGGACCGGTGCTTGGGTGTTGTTCTTACTTGAACAAGCATCCCACTTATGATTAACCTCTATTGCAAGCATCCGCAACTACAACAAAAGTATTAAGGTAAACCTAACCATAGCATGAAACATGTGGATCCAAATCAGCCCCTTACGAAGCAATGCATAAACTAGGGTTTAAGCTTCTGTCACTCTAGCAACCCATCATCTACTTATTACTTCCCAATGCCTTCCTATAGGCCCAAATAATGGTGAAGTGTTATGTAGTCAACATTCACATAACACCACTAGAAGCTAGACAACATATATCTTATCAAAATATCAAACGAATACCAAATTCACATGACTACTAATAGCAAGACTTCTCCCTTGTACTCAGGAACAAACGTAATTACTCACAAAGCATATTCATGTTCATAATCAGAGGGGTAATAATATGCATATAGGATATGAACATATGATCTTCCACCAAATAAACCAACTAGCATCAACTACAAGGAGTAATCAACACTACTAGCAACCTACTAGCACCAATCCCGGACTTTGAGACAAGAATTGGATACAAGAGATGAACTAGGGTTTGGAGATGAGATGGTGCTGGTGAACATGTTGATGGAGATTGCCCTCTCCCGATGAGAGGAGCGTTTGTGATGATGATGGTGATGATTTCCCCCTCCCGCAGGTAAGTATCCCCGGCAGAACAGCTCTGCCGGAGCTCTAGATTGGATCCGCCAAGGTTCCGCCTCGTGGTGGCGGAGTCTCGTCCCGAAAAGTTCCTTCTTATTTTTTCTCATCGAAAGACTTCATATAGGAGAAGATGGACGTCGGAGAGCCACCAGGGGGCCCACGAGGTAGGGGCGCGCGCCCTAGGGGGGCGCGCCCCCCACCCTGGTGAGCAGGGTGTGGGCCCCCTGGCCTTCATCTTTGGCGAGGATTTTTCTTTATTTGTTTTAAGATGTTCCGTGGAGTTTCAGGACTTTTGGAGTTGCGCAGAATAGGTCTCTAATATTTGCTCCTTTTCCAGCCCAGAATTCCAGCTGCCGGCATTCTCCCTCCTTATGTAAACCTTGTAAAATAAGAGAGAATAGCCATAAGTATTGTGACATAAAGTGAAATAACAGTCCATAATGCAATAAATATCGATATAAAAGCATGATGCAAAATGGACGTATCAGCCTACATTATATCGATGAACTAGAGCTAGCGTCGTATCGCCCCAGGTTATAACTGTCACATGATGAATATCATCCAGCAAGTCACTAATACGTCTCCGTCGTATCTATAATTTTTGATTGTTCCATGCCAATATTATTCAACTTTCATATACTTTTAGCAACTTTTTATACTATTTTTGGGACTAACATATTGATCCAGTGCCCAGTGCCAGTTCCTGTTTGTTGCATGTTTTTGTTTCACAGAATATACATATCAAACGGAGTCCAAACGGAATAAAAACTGACGAAGATTTTTTTGGAATATATATGATTTTTGGGAAGAAGAATCCACGCGAGACGATGCTCGAGGGGCCCACGAGGTAGGGGGCGTGCCCGATGGTGTCAGGCGCGCCCCTGACCCTCGGAGCCACCCCGTGAGGCGGTTGATGACCTTCTTTCGCCGCAAGAAAGCTAATATCTGGATAGAGATCGTGTTAAAATTTCAGCCCAATCAGAGTTACGGATCTCCGGGAATATAAGAAACGGTGAAAAGGAAGAATCTGAGAATGCATAACCAGAGAGAAACAGAGAGACATATCCAACCTCGGAGGGGCTCTCGCCCCTCCCGTGCCATGGAGGCCATGGACCAGAGGGGAAACCCTTCTCCCATCTAGGGAGGAGGTCAAGGAAGAAGAAGGGGGAGGGGGCTCTCTCTCCCTCGCTTCCGGTGGCACCGGAACGCCACCGGGGGCCATCATCATCACCGCGATCTACACCAACACCTCCGCCATCTTCACCAACATCTCCATCACCTTCCCCCCTCTATCTACAGCGGTCCACTCTCCCGCAACCCGCTGTACCCTCTACTTGAACATGGTGCTTTATGCTTCATATTATTATCCAATGATGTGTTGCCATCCTATGATGTCTGAGTAGATTTTCGTTGTCCTATCGGTGGTTGATGAATTGCTATGATTGATTTAATTTTATTGTGGTTATGTTGCTGTCCTTTGGTGCCCATCATATGATTGCGCGCGTGGATCACACCCTAGGGTTAGTTTGTATGTTGATAGGACTATGTATTGGAGGGCAAGAGTGACAGAAGCTTCAACCTAGCATAGAAATTGATGCATACGGGATTGAAGGGGGACCAATATATCTTAATGCTATGGTTGGGTTTTACCTTAATGAACATTAGTAGTTGCGGATGCTTGCTAATAGTTCCAATCATAAGTGCATAGAATTCCAAGTCAGGGATGACATGCTAGCAGTGGCCTCTCCCACATAATATTTGCTATCGGTCTAGTAAAGTAGTCAATTGCTTAGGGGCAATTCCGCAACTCCTACCACCACTTTTCCACACTCGCTATATTTACTTCATTGTTTCTTTATCTAAACAGCCCCTAGTTTTTATTTATGTAATCTTTATTATCTTGCAAACCTATCCAACAACACCTACAAAGTACTTCTAGTTTCATACTTGTTCTAGGTAAAGCGAACATCAAGCGTGCGTAGAGTTGTATCAGTGGTCGATAGAACTTGAGGGAATATTTGTTCTACGTTTAGCTCCTTGTTGGGTTCGACCTCTTACTTATCGAAAACTGTTGCAATCCCCTATACTTGTGGGTTATCAAGACCTTTTTCTGGCGCCGTTGCAGGGGAGCAATAGCGTGGGGTGAATATTCTCGTGTGTGCTTGTTTGCTTTATCACTAATTAATTTTTATTTGTTGTTCTTAGTTGTTTTATATCTTTAGTTATGGGTAGGAAACACAAAATACCAAAAAAAATTAGTTGTACCTACTGAACAAATGGTTGAAGAACCACTCAAAATCTATCACACTGCTGAAGCTTATTACTTGGATCATCTTCGATCCCTTTGTGCTCGAGCTGAAACCCCAACTAGCTTAGTTGAGGGAAAATGTTTAGATGAGCATGCTTGTTATGTGTGAGACCGTATATCTGAAAGAGGGAAATGTTTATTGGATCAAATTCATCATTTGAAATGCTATGCTTGAATTTATGTTATATATATGATTTTACTTGTTGTTCTAAAAACCCTAAGAAACACCTTCCCTACCAATGTGAGTTTATTGATAATGGAATCGTATCTTCGTATGCTAAGGGTGTTTATAGTTACTATGATGTTCAACAAATTGAAGAATTTGTTGCTTTTAAGGGTGCTTATGAAATTGCTTCTTTGATTGAAAAGTATGATGCCACTCTTTACCAATCTGAAAATTTTGCTATACTTAAATATTGCTATGATAATTATGCTTCTAATACCTATGTTAAACAATATATTGAGGAATACTCCGCTGTCCAAGAAGAGATTAATATTTTGCAGGAGTCTATGGAAGAAGAAGTTGATGACACTGTGAGCTCATTGGATGAAAAAGATGAGGAGGAGAGCGAAGAACAAAAGGAGGAAGAGCGGATTGATCACCCGTGCCCACCTTCTAATGAGAGTAACTCTTCAACTCATACATTGTTTAATTCCCCTTCGAGCTTACTGAAGGATGATTGCTATGATGACTGTTATGATCCCTATGATTCTTTTGAAATATCCCTTTTTGATGATGCTTGCTATGCTTATGGCCAAGATGCCAATATGAATTATGCTTATGGAGATGAACTTGCTATAGTTCCTTATGTTAAACATGAAATTGTTGCTATTTCACCCACGCATGATAGTCCTATTATCTTTTTGAATTCTCCCGATTATACTATATCGGAGAAGTTTGCACTTATTAAGGATTATATTGATGGGTTGCGTTTTACCATTACACATGATGATTTTGATAGATATAATATGCATGTGCTTGCTGCTCCTACTTGCAATTATTATGAGAGAGGAACTATATCTCCACCTCTCTATGTTTCCAATATGATAAAATTGCAAGAAACTGTTTATACTATGCATTGGCCTTTACTTTGTGTGCATGAATTGTTCTTTTATGACATGCCGATGCATAGGAAGAGAGTTAGACTTCGTCATTACATGATATATGTTACCTTGTGCTCACCACTAAATTACAAATCATTGTTAATTAAAATTGGCTTTGATATACCTTGGGATCCGGGTGGATTCATTACTTGAGCACTATATGCCTAGCTTAATGGCTTTAAAGAAAGCGCTGCCAGGGAGACAACCCGGAAGTTTTAGAGAGTCATTTATTTCTGTTGAGTTCTTTCATATAGTTTTAAAACAACAAAAATAAAGAGGGGAACCCAAAACTTTTTCTAAAAGAAAAGTGAAAGTGAGAGAGACGAGCATTGTGAAAGTGGGGGACGTCCATGAACTTTGTTCATGCCCATGGGAACTTTGTGAATCTTAATTACAGAAACCTTTCAAAAAAATAATTATCCCCTTGTACAATTCCATTGTATTATAAAAATAATGTGCCAAGGTTTGCCTTTAGGATGTTTACATTTGCTTGATGGTTTGTACGGTGCAGGACAGAAACTTTGGCTGTAGTGCGTGATTTTAAATTTTTTGCTGGAACGTCAAATGGTTCTGATTCTTTTTGCACTGTCTTCCTATAAATTTTTTTTATTTTTCCTAATTTTGGTAGAAATTTTCAAGTATTATAAGTATGGTGAATGTTCAGATTATTACAGACTGTTCTGTTTTAGACAGATTCTGTTTTTGATGCATAGTTTGCTTGTTTTGATGAAACTATCAATTTATATTAGTGGATTAAGCCATTAAAAAGTTATATTACAGTAAAAACAATGCAAAAATAAAATATGAATTGGTTTGCAACAGTACTTAGAGTAGTGATTTGCTTTATTATACTAACGGATCTTACCGAGTTTTCTGTTGAAGTTTTGTGTGGATGAAGTGTTCGATGATCGAGAAGGTCTCGATGTGAGAAGAAGGAAGAGAGGCAAGAGATCAAGCTTGGGGATGCCCGAGGCACCCCAAGTAAATATTCAAGGAGACTCAAGCGTCTAAGCTTGGGGATGCTGGGGAGGCATCCCCTCTTTCTTCAACAAGTATCGGTATGTTTTCGGATTCATTTTGTTCATGCGATATGTGCAATCTTGGAGCGTCTTTTGCATTTAGTTTTCATTTTTCTTTTATGCACCATGCTGGTATGAGATAGTCCTTGGTTTATTTATAGAATTCTCTTTGCACTTCACTTCTATCTTTTGAGTATGGCTTTATAGAATGCTTCATGTGCTTCACTTATATCATTTGAAGTTTGGATTGCCTGTTTCTCTTTACATAGACAACCGCCATTTGTAGAATGCTCTTTTGCTTCACTTATACTTGTTAGAGCGTGGGCATATCTTTTGTAGAAAGAATTAAACTCTCTTGCTTCACTTATATCTATTTAGAGAGATGACAGGAACTGGTCATTCACATGGTTAGTCATAAAATCCTACATAAACTTGTAGATCACTGAATATGATATGTTTGATTCCTTGCAATAGTTTTGCGATATAACGGCGGTGATATTAGAGTCATGCTAGTGGGTAGTTGTGGATTGTAGAAATACTTGTGTTGAGGTTTGTGATTCCCGTAGCATGCACGTATGGTGAACCGTTATGTGATGAAGTCGGAGCATGATTTATTTATTGATTGTCTTCCTTATGAGTGGCGGTCGGGGACGAGCGATGGTCTTTTCCTACCAATCTATCCCCCTAGGAGCATGCGCGTAGTACTTTGTTTCGATGACTAATAGATTTTTGCAATAAGTATGTGAGTTCTTTATGACTAATGTTGAGTCCATGGATTATACGCACTCTCACCCTTCCATCATTGCTAGCCTCTCTAGTACCGTGCAACTTTCGCCGGTACCATAAACCCACCATATACCTTCCTCAAAACATCCACCATACCTACCTATCATGGCATTTCCATAGCCATTCCGAGATATATTGCCATGCAACTTCCATCATCATCATATACATGACTTGAGCATTCATTGTCATATTGCTTTGCATGATCGTAAGATAGCTAGCATGATGTTTTCATGGCTTGTCCGTTTTTTGATGTCATTGCTACGCTAGATCATTGCACATCCTGGTACACCGCCGGAGGCATTCATATAGAGTCATATCTTTGTTCTAGATATCGAGTTGTAATATTGAGTTGTAAGTAAATAAAAGTGTGATGATCATCATTATTAGAGCATTGCCCCAGTGAGGAAAGGATGATGGAGACTATGATTCCCCCACAAGTCGGGATGAGACTCCGGACGAAAAAAATAAAAAATAAAAAAAATAGAAAGGCCAAAAAAAAGAGAAGGCCCAAAAAAGAGAAAAAAAAGAAAACAATAAAATGAGAGAAAAGGAGAGAAGGGGCAATGTTACTATCCTTTTACCACACTTGTGCTTCAAAGTAGCACCATGTTCTTCATATAGAGAGTCTCTTGAGTTATCACTTTCATATACTAGTGGGAATTTTCATTATAGAACTTGGCTTGTATATTCCAACAATGGGCCTCCTCAAGTGCCCTAGGTCTTCATGAGCAAGCAAGTTGGATGCACACCCACTTAGTTTTTTTTGTTGAACTTTCATACATTTATAGCTCCAGTGCATCCGTTGCATGGCAATCCCTACTCACTCACATTGATATCTATTGATGGGCATCTCCATAGCCCGTTGATATGCCTAGTTGATGTGAGACTATCTTCTCGTTTTTTGTCTTCTCCACATAACCCCCACCATCATATTCTATTCCACCTATAGTGCTATGTCCATGGCTCACGCTCATGTATTGTGTGAAAGTTGAAAAGGTTTGAGAATGTCAAAAGTATGAAACAATTGCTTGGCTTGTCATCGGGGTTGTGCATGATGTGAATATTTTGTGTGGTGAAGATGGAGCATAGCCAGACTATATGATTTTGTAGGGATAACTTTCTTTGGCCATGTTATTTTGAAAAGACATGATTGCTTTATCAGTAGGCTTGAAGTATTATTGTTTTTATGTCAAATGATAGACTATTGCTTTGAATCACTCGTATCTTAATATTCATGCCATGATTAGACATATGATCAAGATTATGCTAGGTAGCAATCCACATCAAAAACTATTCTTTCTTATCATTTACCTACTCAAGGACGAGCAGGAATTAAGCTTGGGGATGCTGATACGTCTCCGTCGTATCTATAATTTTTGATTGTTCCATGCCAATATTATTCAACTTTCATATACTTTTGGCAACTTTTTATACTATTTTTGGGACTAACATATTGATTCAGTGCCCAGTGCCAGTTCCTGTTTGTTGCATGTTTTTTGTTTCACAGAATATCCATATCAAACGGAGTCCAAACGGAATAAAAACTGGCGGAGATTTTTTTGGAATATATATGATTTTTGGGAAGAAGAATCCACGCGAGACAATGCTCGAGGGGCCCACGAGGTAGGGGGGCGCGCCCCAGGGTGTCAGGCGCGCCCCTGACCCTCGTGGCCACCCCATAAGGCGGTTGATGCCCTTCTTTCGCCGCAAGAAAGCTAATGTCCGGATAGAGATCGTGTTAAAATTTCATCCCAATCGGAGTTACGGATCTCCGGGAATATAAGAAACGGTGAAAGGGAAGAATCTGAGAACGCAGAACCAGAGAGAAACAAAGAGACAGATCCACCCCTCCTGTGCCATGGAGGCCATGGACCAGAGGGGAAACCCTTCTCCCATCTAGGGAGGAGGTCAAGGAAGAAGAAGAAGAAGAAGGAGGGGGGCTCTCTCCCCCTCGCTTCCGGTGGCACCGGAATGCCACCGGGGGCCATCATCATCACCGCGATCTACACCAACACCTCCGCCATCTTCACCAACATCTCCATCACCTTCCCCCCTTTATCTACAGCGGTCCACTCTCCCGCAACCTGATGTACCCTCTACTTGAACATGGTGCTTTATGCTTCATATTATTATCCAATGATGTGTTGCCATCCTATGATGTCTGAGTAGATTTTCGTTGTCCTATCGGTGGTTAATGAATTGCTATGGTTGATTTAATTTGCTTGTGGTTATGTTGTTGTCCTTTGGTGCCCATCATATGATTGCGCACGTGGATCACACCCTAGGGGTTAGTTTGTATGTTGATAGGACTATGTATTGGAGGGCAAGAGTGACAGAAGCTTCAACCTAGCATAGAAATTGATGCATACGGGATTGAAGGGGGACCAATATATCTTAATGCTATGGTTGGGTTTTACCTTAATGAACATTAGTAGTTGCGGATGCTTGCTAATAGTTCCAATCATAAGTGCATAGAATTCCAAGTCAGGGATGACATGCTAGCAGTGGCCTCTCCACATAATACTTGCTATCGGTCTAGTAAAGTAGTCAATTGCTTAGGGGCAATTTCATAACTCCTACCACCACTTTTCCACACTCGCTATATTTACTTTATTGTTTCTTTATCTAAACAGCCCCTAGTTTTTATTTACGTAATCTTTATTATCTTGCAAACCT
The DNA here is from genome assembly GCF_003073215.2 of Triticum urartu. NCBI lineage: Eukaryota > Viridiplantae > Streptophyta > Magnoliopsida > Poales > Poaceae > Triticum > Triticum urartu. The sequence continues at coordinate 112,773,821 of NC_053025.1, forward strand.
ATCCAACAACACCTACAAAGTACTTCTAGTTTCATACTTGTTCTAGGTAAAGCGAACGTCAAGTGTGCGTAGAGTTGTATCGGTGGTCGATAGAACTTGAGGGAATATTTGTTCTACCTTTAGCTCCCCGTTGGGTTCGACACTCTTACTTATCGAAAACTGTTGCGATCCCCTATACTTGTGGGTTATCAGTCACCGATCCAATGCCTACGAACTTTTCCATATTGTTTTTGCTAAGTTACTACTGCTATCATCACTGTTACACTTGTTACAAAATTACTGCTATCACTGTTTTTGTTATTATTGTTGTTGTCACTACTATCAAAACTATCAAACTACTTTGCTACTGATCACTTTGCTGCAGATAATTAATCTCCAGGTGTGGTTGAATTGACAACTCAGCTGCTAATACCTTCAAATATTCTTTGGCTCCCCTTGTGTCGAATCTATAAATTTGGGTTGAATACTCTACCCCCGAAAACTGTTGCGACCCCCTATACTTGTGGGTTATCAATTAGCATAGGCAAGTAAGATGCGGATGGCAAGTCTAGCAACGGGGGCATATGTCTCACCACAGTCCATACCTTCGACTTGATTGTAGCCTTGGGCAACAAGACGTACTTTGTTGCGAACGACTTGTCCATCTTCATCTTTCTTGTTGCGAAACACCCATTTGGTACCGATGATGTTGTGGTTTTTGTCGGGCTTCTCAACCAATGTCCACACTTGGTTCCTCTCAAAGTTGTGTAGCTCTTCATGCATGGCATTTATCCAATCTGGATCTTCCAATGCTTCTTCAACCTTCATAGGTTCAATGCTAGAGATGAATGAATAATGTTCACAAAAATTTGCTAAACAAGTTTTAGAGCGAGTGATTCTCCCGGTTTGGATATCATTGAAGATTTGGTTGACGGGATGGTCTCTTGTGACTCTTGCTCAGACTCGTGAGAGCTTTTGTTTGGGTTGGGGTGGAACATCTTCTTCACCATCTTGTTCTTCCTCTTGGCCTTCTTTGTTCTTGATGTTGTCTTTCTCTTGTCGAGGTGGAGAAGGAGGTTGATGAGGTTCATCTTGGTGTACTTCCTCATTTTCTTCATCTTGGCATGTCCCACTCATGGATGCCTCCGTGTCCACTCTTGGTTCACCTTGTCATGAGGTAGAGGCTTCCACTTGGACGGACGAGGTACTCTCCTTCACCTTCGTTGGACGAATCTTGCCAATAGACAAGTCTTGGATTTCTTCCGAAGGGTCTTTTTCTCCTACATCAATTGGCAATTGCTCTACTTGCGAGCCGTTAGATTCATCAAACTTCACATCTACCATCTCTTCAACCTTTTAGGTGAAATTGTTGTAGACACGGTAAGTGTGAGAGTTTGAACCATAACCAAGTAGGAAACCCTCATGAGATTTAGGAGAAAATTTAGAACGATGATGCTTATCAAGAATATAGCACTTTGAGCCGAATACTCGAAAGTATCCAACTTGGGGTTTGTTATCGGTGAGAAGCTCGTATGCCGTCTTGCCGAGTAGCTTGTGAAGATACAAGCGATTTGTTGCATGACAAGTTGTCTCAACCGCATCCGCCCAGAAGTGTTTTGCTGTCTTGTACTCATCAAGCATCTCTCTCGCCATCTCAGTAAGAGTCGGTTCTTTCTCTCAACAACTCTATTTTGTTGAGGTGTGTACGTAGCCGAGAACTCGTGTGAAATCCCTTCTTCGTCAAGAAAGGCATCCACATTTGCGCTCTTGAACTCCATTCCGTTGTCGCTGTGAACCTTCTTGATCTTCACTTCAAATTGATTTTGGGCCTTTCTAGCGAAGTTCTTGAAGATATTTTGGACCTGTGATGTATCATCAAGAAAGAACACCCACGTAAATCTTGAAAAATCATCGACTATGACTAGACCAAATGAGTTTCCAACGAGACTTTTATATTCATTGGGACCGAAGAGATCCATATGAAGTAGCTCGAGCGGTCTTCTCTGGTCATGATGTTCTTCACGGGGTGACTTCCTCCAACTTGTTTTCCTGCTTGACAAGCACTGCACAATCTATCCTTGTCAAATATAACATCTTTCACTCCAAGGATATGATCACCTTTAATAAGCTTATCAAGATTTCGCATGCCCACATGACATAACCTTCTATGCCACAACCAACCTTTAGAAGATTTAGTAATTAAGCAAGTTCTAGGTTGAGCCTTTTTAGTGAAATCAATAATGTATAGATCACCTCTACGTATACCGGTAAAGACCATTTTATGATTATCTCTACGAAACATTTGGCAATCTACTTCAGTAAATAGGACATTGAAACCAAAGTCAGCAAGTCTAGATACGAAAAGTAAATTATAGCCAAGGGATTCAATGAGCATAACATTTTGTATGGAGCTATCATGTGAGATGGCCACCTTACCAAGGCCAACCACCTTACCCTTTGAGTTATCACCAAAGGTGACATACTTTCAAGGGTCGTCATTTTCAGCTAGCTCATGAAACATATCTTTGTCTCTGTTCATGTGATCGGTACATCCACTATCAAGAACCCATTCCTTTCCTCCAGCCATGTAGCCGCTAAGATTAGCCATAAGACCAAAATGTCTCATAGACTCATCAAGATCAAAGTCACTACATCATCCTCATCATAGTATCCACGGAGGGCTCCACCCATGAAAGGTCCACGAAGAAGCAACCTTGTCTATCCCACCATGGTCGTCGCCCACGAAGGACTTGCCTCACTTGGGTATATCTTCACGAAGTAGGCGATCTCCTTGCCCTTACAAACTCCTTGGTTCAACTCCACAATCTTGACGGAGGCTCCCAAGTGACACCTAACCAATCTAGGAGACACCACTCTCTAAAAGGTAATAGATGGTGTGTTGATGATGAACTCCTTGCTCTTGTGCTTCAAGCGATAGTCTCCCCAACACTCAACTCTCTCTCTCTCTCAGATTTGGATTTGGTGGAAAGATGATTTGAGTGGAAAGCAACTTGGGGAAGGCTAGAGATCAAGATTCTTGTGGTTGGAATGGAATATCTTGGTCTCAACACATGAGTAGGTGGTTCTCTCTCAGAAAATGAATGCTGGAAGTGTAGGCACGTTCTGATGGCTCTCCTTACGAATGGAGGATGGGTGGAGGGGTATATATAGCCTCCACACAAAATCTAGCCGTTACACACAATTCAACAAACTCGGTGGGACTGAATCGAGAAACTCGGTCAGACCGATTTGGTTCAAAATATGAACGTTAGGATTTTTGGTGGGACCGATATGATCAACTCAGTGGGACCGATGTGCTAGGGTCAGGGTAAAACCTCAACTCGGTTTGACCGATTACACAAACTCGGTGGGACCGATTTTGGTAATAAGCAAAGCAGAGAGTTGGTCAAGCAAACTCAGTGGGACCGATTGCATATCTCTGCGGGACTGAGATAATTGCAATAGGTAACAGAGAGTTTGCAAGCCCATCTCGGTGAGACTGAGATCCCATCGGTGAGATCGGATTGATTAGGGTTTCTGGCAGTCTCTATGTCAAATGAACTCGGTGGCGCCGGATAGATCAAATCGGTGGGGCCGAGTTTGACTTTAGGTTTAGGACATATGCGCGAAAAAATGATTATGTGGCTACACAGACGCCTCGATTTTTGGGAGGTCCATTAAAGATAAAGATCTGTTGAGATGTTCTGGGCTTCGTGCGAAGTTATTGCGAGATGATGTCATGGTGGGTTAACACAATTCTACGTCATGGCGGGTTACAATGAATTGGTAAAGAATTGACGATGGAAGATTCTACCAAGTCATGTACTGAAGATTGATGTGAACAAGTTCAAATTAACCAGGGGCCTAATGTTGGGGATATAACTACTGGGTATGACCCGCCCAGGAGGGGCCGGGTCATGCCACTAGCGGCTTAAGATGAAGAGGCCCAAGAAGATGTGAAGACGGCGGTTCATAGAGCAAGCTTATTGAAGGCCCAAGACTCGGGGACGACTTGAGGCCCACAGGTGTGAGCCGCCATATGTTTGACTTGTATTGTAAGGAAAGCTTAGTTAGATACCAAGTCGGACACGTCTTGTATGAGCCGACCGGGACTCTGTAAGCCGCCGGGCATCAACCTGTATATAAAGGAGTGACCCGGCGGCGGGTTAACTCAAGAAACAACTGATCGAGAACTAGGTCAAGCGTATCCGCTCCCTGGTAATCGAAACTCAATCAATACAACCTAAAGTAGGAGCAGGCTTTTACCTCATTGAGAGGGGCCGAACCTAGGTAACTCTTTGTGTCCCTTGTCCCGTTTAACCCCTTTAATCTAACCTAGCTGTGATGGCTCCACACCTAAGTCCTTTTGCTAGGGCATCTGTCGTGTTTAGTCCACGACAGGATCACAATAGTTTCCGAGGGTAGTATTTCACCCAAGTTTATTGATTCGACACAAGGGGAGCCAAAGAATATTTGTAAGTATTAGCAGTTGAGTTGTTAATTCAACCACACCTGAAGAACTAAATATCTGCAACAAAGTGTTTAGTAGCACAGTAGTATGATAGTTTGATAGCAGTGCTAAATAGCAATAGTAACGGTAACAGTAGCAGTTTTGTAGCAATTGTAACAACAACATCAACAAAAGTAACTTAGCAAAGATCAATATGCAAGAAATGTATGCATTGGATCAATGATGTATATTTACGCTAGATGACATTCATCATGTAATAGTCACAACCTAGAGGGACACACAATAGCTCCAATTCATCAATGTAATGTAGGCATGTATTTCGTATGTACTCATACATGCTTATAATAAGAACTTGCATGACATCTTTTGTCCGACCCTCCCGTGGCAGCGGGGTCCGTAAGGAAATCTAAGGGATATTAAGGCCTCCTTTTAATAGAGAACCAGAACAAAGCATTAACACATAGTGAATACATGAACTCCTCAAACTACGGTAATCACCAGAAAGAATCTCAATTATTGTCACCTTGGGGTATGTGAATCATAACACATAATAGGTGCATACAACTTGCAAGATCGGATCAATAACTCAAATATATCCATGAAAACACAAAGGGTTTATATCTGAAATCATGGCACTCGGGCCCCAGTGACAAGCATTAAGCATAGCAGAGTCATAGAAATATCAATCTCAGAACATAGTGGATACTAGAGATCAAGCCCTAACAAAATTGACTCAATTACATGACAAATCTCATATAACCCATCACCATCCAGCAAGCCTACGAAGGAATTACTCACTCCCGGTGGTGAGCATCATGGAATTGTTGATGGGGGATGGTTGATGATAACGATGACGTCGAATCCCCCTCTCGGGAGCCCCGAGTGGACTCCAAATCAGCCCTCCCGATGAAGAACAGGAGGTGGCGATGGCTCCATATCGTAAAATGCGATGATTCTTTCTCTGTGATTTTTTTCTCCATGAATAGGTATATATGGAGTTTAATTAGGGTTACCAGAGGCCCGAGGGCCACACAAGTCTAGGGGCACGCCCTGGGGGTGGCTGCGCCCCTGGGCTTATGGCTCCTGGGTGGCTCCTGATGACCCACAAGTGTAGGGGATCTATCGTAGCCTTTTCGATAAGTAAGAGTGTCGAACCCAACGAGGAGCAGAAGGAAATGATAAGCAGTTTTCAGTAAGGTATTCTCTGCAAGCACTGAAATTATCGGTAACATATAGTTTTGTGATAAGGTAATTTGTAACGAGTAGCAAGAAATAAAAGTAAATAAGGTGCAGCAAGATGGCCCAATCCTTTTTGTAGCAAAGGACAAGCCTGGACAAACTCTTATATGAAGGAAAGCGCTCCCGAGGACACATGGGAATTATCATCAAGCTAGTTTTCATCCTGTTCATATGATTTGCGTTTGGTACTTTGATAATTTGATATGTGGGTGGACCGGTGCTTGGTACTGTCCTTACTTGGACAAGCATCCCACTTATGATTAACCCCTATTGCAAGCATCCGCAACTACAACAGAAGTATTAAGGAAAACCTAACCATAGCATAAAACATATGGATCCAAATCAGCCCCTTACGAAGCAATGCATAAACTAGGGTTTAAGCTTCTGTCACTCTAGCAACCCATCATCTACTTATTACTTCCCAATGCCTCCCTCTAGGCCCAAACAATGGGGAAGTGTCATGTAGTCGACATTCACATGACACCACTAGAGGGATGACAACATACATCTCATCAAAATATCAAATGAATACCAAATTCACATGACTACTTATAGCAAGACTTCTCCCATGTCCTCAGGAACAAACGCAACTACTCACAAAGCATATTCATGTTCATAATCAGAGGGGTATTAATATGCATAATGGATCTGAACATATGATATTCCACCAAGTAAACCAACTAGCATCAACTACAAGGAGTAATCAACACTACTAGCAACCCACAGGTACCAGTCTGAGGTTTGGATACAAAGATTGGATACAAGAGATGAACTAGGGTTTGAGATGAGATGGTGCTGGTGAAGATGTTGATGGAGATTGACCCCCTCCCGATGAGAGGATCGTTCGTGATGATTTCCCCCTCCTGGAGGGAAGTTTCCCCGGCAGAACAGCTCTATCGGAGCCCTAGATTGGTTCCGCCAAGGTTCCGCCTCATGGCGGCGGAGTTTCTTCCCGAAAGCTTGCTTATGATTTTTTTCCTCGACAAAAGACTCCATATAGCCAAAGATGGGCATCGGAGGGCCACCAGGGGGCCCACGAGGCAGGGGGCGCGCCCAGGGGGGTAGGGCACGCCCCCACCCTCGTGGACGGTGGGTGGCCCCCCTCTAGTACTTGTTTCGCCCAATATCTTTTATATATTCTAAAACGTGCTCCTGTGAAGTTTCAGGACTTTTGGAGATGTGCAGAATAGGTCTCTAATATTTGCTCCTTTTCCAGCCTA